>NC_090826.1:40951484-41254514 GCF_028021215.1 Eschrichtius robustus
TATCCTAATGTGAGGCTGCCATCTGTTTCCTACTAGCATGCTGACTCATACACCACGTGTCCCAATTCTCAGTTCAAAAGATATAGGCACCAGATATACATGGCACCCATCAGAAGCACTGTTAGGGAGAGGATTAGAGTAGAGGGAAGATATTCTTTACTAGCAACTGAAGTATTTCTGACCGCAGAGAACAAAACCTATGCATCCAATGTGAAGGACACTTTCAAATCCTGGGATGGGCAGGGAGAAAAAGAGGAAAAGAGAGTAGGAAAGTGTGGTAGGCAGAACAATGCACTCCCTCTCCCAAAATGTCCAAGTCCTAATCGTTGGAACCTGTGAATATATTACCTCACATGAGAAAAGGGACTTTACAGATGTGATTTAGTTAAAGATCTTGAGATGGATATATTATCCTGGATTATCTGGGTGAGCCCAACATAATCACAAGTGTTCTTATAAGTGAAAGAGGAGGGCAGGAGATTCAGCATCAGAGTGGTGCAGCATGAGAAAGACTTGATAAGTTAATGTTGACTTTGAAGACTGAAAGGGAACCACAAGCCAAGGAATGCAAGCAGCCTCTAGAAACTGGGAGAGGTAGTGGAATGAATTCTCCCCTAGAGCCTCCAGAAGGAATACCGACCTGTTGATATCTAGATTTTAGCCCAAAGAGGCCAATTTCAGACTTTCCTGAACTGTAAGATAATAAATTTGTGTTGTTTCAAGCCACCAAGTTCATGGCAATTTGTTATGTCAGAAATAGGAAACATATAGAATGTAAGACTGAAATCTCCAGACCCAGAAAACTAAACCTGGGGAAGGAAGAAGGGTTGGGGAACTAATAGATGGCAGAGATAGAACACATTGTGGACAGCACAACCATACTGCACACCACTTGCTAACCTACACTGCAGTCAAGTTAAACTCACTAAAAAGCAAATTTATTCTTCATCTCATAAGCTTAGACTCATAAAATGCTTTCACACCTTTTGTAACACCCAGTAGAGCCTTCTTTTTATCTCACAGTTCTGGGGATTCACCAGAACTTTTGTATTTTGTTAGAGAGCTTTATCAGCTTCATTCAGAAGGACACGCATCTGCCTTATCCTATTCTTTGACATCCTGGTGGCAACAGTAGCAAAATATTACACAAAAAAAACTATGATTTTTAAAATTTCCAGAGCATATAGTCTACAAAGCACCAATATCTATTATTTGCATTCTATAAAAACCATTGCTAAGCTCCTCCCCCAGCTTTCCCATTTCTGAATGGGTCTTACCACACTCTGACCCAGCTGCTCCCGGAAGAAGTAATCCATGTTTCTCTTTTGCAGGCTGTCAAGGTAATGCTGAAAGCGAGTGTACGTATATGGGTAGCAGTAAGCAAACTGGTAAATATCTTCTTCTCGGTCAAAACAAAATGCAAAGGACATCACGTAATTCTTCCTATGGTCTGGGCAGCGGTAGTAGTAAACATTTTTAGGTGGCAGTCTTTGCCTGAAAAATACAAAGAAATTTGGGCATATCAGACAGTTGTTCAAGCTTCAAAATGTAATCAGTGGGAATAAATGCCCAAGACTGAAACTGTAACATCAAGAAACCTAGGTGGTGGCTAGGGACAACAACATATACCAATCTATGATCAAAAAGCGATTGGAGACTCCCTCTTCCAAGAGCACTGGAATCACAACGAACTGCTGAAAAATCAATGAAAGGAAGACACTGGAACTCACCAAAAAAGATACCCTACATCCAAAGACAAAGGAGAAGCCAAAATGAGACGGTAGGAGGGGCGCAATCACAACAAAATCAAATCCCGTAACTGCTGGGTGGGTGACTCACAGACTGGAGAGCACTTATACCACAGAAGTCCACCCACTGGAGTGAAGGTTCTGAGCGCCACGTCAGGCTTCCCAACCTGGGGGTCCGGCAATGGGAGGAAGAATTCCTAGAGAATCAGACTTCGAAGCTAGCGGGATTTGACTGCAGGATTTCGACAGGACTGGGGGAAACAGGAACTCCACTCTTGGAGGGCACACCACAAAGTAGTGTGCACATCAGGACCCAGGGGAAGGAGCAGTGACCTCATAGGAGACTGAACCAGACCTACCTGCTAGTGTTGGAGGGTCTCCTACAGAGGCGGGCATGGCTGTGGCACAATGAGAGGACAAGGACACTGGCGGCAGAAGTTCTGGGAAGTAATCTTTAGCATGAGCCCTCCCAGAGTCCGACATTAGCCCCACCAAAGAGCCTGTAGGCTCCAGTGTTGGGTCGCCTCAGGGCAAACAACCAACAGGGAGGGAACCCAGCCCCACCCATCAGCGGACAAGTGGATTAAAGTTTTACTGAGCTCTGCCCACCAGAGCAACAGCCAGCTCTACCCACACCAGTCCCTCCCATCAGGAAATTTGCACAAGCCTCTTAGATAGCCTCATCCACCAGAGGGCGGAGAGCAGAAGCAAGAAGAACTACAATCCTGCAGCCTATTAAACAAAAAACACATTCACAGAAAGACAGACAAGATGAAAAGGCACAGGGCTATGTACCAGATGAAGGAACAAGACAAAACCCCAGAAAAACAACTAAATGAAGTGGAGATAGGCAACCTTCCAGAAAAAGAATTCAGAATAATCATAGTGAAGATGCTCCAGGACCTCGGAAAAAGAATGGAGGCAAAGATGGAGAAGATGCAAGAAACGTTTAACAAAGACCTAGAAGAATTAAAGAACAAACACCTAGAAGAATTAAAGAACAAGCAGAGATGAACAATACAATAACTGAAATGAAAACTACACTAGAAGGAATCAATAGCAGAATAACTGAGGCAGAAGAACATATAAGTGACCTGGAAGACAGAATGGTGGAATTCACTGCTGCAGAACAGAATAAAGAAAAAAAGAATGAAAAGAAATGAAGACAGCCTAAGAGACCGCTGGTACAACATTAAGTGTAACAACAGTTGCATCATAGGGTCCCAGAAGGAGAAGAGAGAGAGAAAGGACCTGAGAAAATATTTGAAGAGATTATAGTCGAAAACTTCCCTAACATGGGAAAGGAAATAGCCACCCAAGTCCAGGAAGCATAGAGAGTCCCATACAGGATAAACCCAAGGAGAAACACATTGAGACACATAGTAATCAAACTGGCAAAAATTTAAGACAGAGAAAAATTACTGAAACCAGCAAGGGAAAAATGACAAATAACATACAAGGGAACTCCCATAAGGTTAACAGCTGATTTCTCAGCAGAAACTCTACAAGCCAGAAGGGAGTGGCATGATATATTTAAAGTGATGAAAAGGAAGAACCTACAACCAACATTACTCTAACCAGCAAGGATCACATTCAGATCTGATGGAGAAATCAGAAGCTTTACAGACAAGCAAAAGCTAAGAGAATTCAGCACCACCAAACCAGCCCTACAACAAATGCTAAAGGAACTTCTCTAAGTGGGAGACACAAGAGAAGAAAAGTTCCTACAAAAACAAACCCATAACAATTAAGAAAATGGTAATAGGAACATACAGAGCGATAATTACCTTAAACGTGAATGGATTAAATGTTCCAACTAAAAGACACAGGCTCACTGAATGGATACAAAAACAGGACCCATATATATGCTATCTACAAGAGACCCACTTCAGACTTAGGGACACATACAAACTGAAAGTGAGGAGGTGGAAAAAGATATTCCATGCAAATAGAAATCAAAAGGAAGCTGGAGTAGCAATACTCATATCAGATAAAATAGACTTTAAAATAAAGAATGCTACAAGAGACAAGGAAGGAAACTACATAATGATCAAGGGATCAATCCAAGAAGAAGATATAACACTTATAAATATATATGCACCCAACATAGGAGCACCTCAACACATAAGGCAACTGCTAACAGCTATAAAAGAGGAAATCGACAGTAACACAAAAATAGTGGGGGACTTTAACACCTCACTTACACCAATGGACAGATCATCCAAACAGAAAATTAATAAGGAAACACAAGCTTTAAATGACACAATAGACCAGATAGATTTAATTGATATTTATAGGACATTCCATCCAAAAACAGCAGATTACACTTTCTTCCCAAGTGCACACAGAACATTCTCCAGGATAGATCACATCTTGGGTCACAAATCAAGCCTCAGTAAATTGAAGAACATTCAAATCATATCAAGCATATTTTCTGACCACAATGCTACGAGATTAGAAATGAATTACAGGGCAGAAAACATAAAAAACACAAACACATGGAGTCTAAACAATATGTTATTAAATAACCAAGACATCACTAAAGAAAACAAAGAGGAAATCAAAAAATACCTAGAGACAAATTACAACGAAAAGACGATGATCCAAAACCTATGGGATGCAGCAAAAGCAGTTCTAAGAGGGAAGTTTATAGCAATACAAGCCTCCCTCAGGGAACAAGAAAAATCTCAAATAAACAATCTAACCTTACACCTAAAGGAACCAGAGAAAGAAGAACAAACAAAACCCAAACTTAGTAGAAGGAAAGAAATCATAAAGATCAGATCAGAAATAAATGAAAAAGAAATGAAGGAAACAATAGCAAAGATCAATACAACTGAAAGCTAGTTCTTTGAGAAGATAAACAAAATTGATAAACCATTAGCCAGACTCATCAAGAAAAAAAGGGAGAAGACTCAAATCAGTAGAATTAGAAATGAAAAAGGAGAAGTTACAACAGACACTGCAGAAATACAAAACATCCTAAGAGACTACTAGAAGTAACTCTTTGCTAATAAAATGGACAACCTGGAAGAAATGGACAAATTCTTAGAAAGGTATAACGTTGCAAGACTGAACCAGGAAGAAACAGAAAATATGAACAGACCAATCACAAGTAATGAAATTGAAACTGTGATTAAAAATCTTCCAACAAACAAAGTTCCAGGACCCGATGGCTTCACAGGTGAATTCTATCAAACACTTAGGGAAGAGTTAACACCCATCCTTCTCAAACTCTTCCAAAAAATTGCAAAGGAAGGAACACTCCCAAACTCATTCTATGAGGCCACCATCACCCTGATACCAAAACCAGACAAAGATACTATAAAAAAAGAAAATTACAGACCAATATCACTGACGAATATAGATGAAAAAATCCTCAACAAAATACTAGCAAACAGAATCCAATAACACATTAAAAGGATCATATACCATGATCAAGTGGGATTTAGCCCAGGGATGATGCAAGGATTCTTCAATATATGCAAATCAATCAATGTGATAGACCATATTAACAAATTGAAGAAGAAATACCATATGATCATCTCAATAGATGCAGAAAAAGATTTTGACAAAATTCAACACTCATTTACAATAAAAACTCTCCAGAAAGTGGGCACAGAGGGAACCTACCTCAACATAATAAAGGCCATATATGACAAACCCACAGCCAACATCATTCCTAATGGTGAAAAACTGAAAGCATTTCCTCTAAGATCAGGAAAAAGACAAGGATGTCCACTCTCACCACTATTATTCAACATAGTTTTGGAAATCCTAGCCACAGCAATCAGAGAAGAAAAAGAAATAAAAGGAATCCAAATCGGAAAAGAAGAAGTAAAACTGTCACTGTTTGCAGATGACATGATACTATACACAGAGAATCCTAAAGATGCCACCAGAAAACTACTAGAGCTAATCAATGAATTTGGTAAAGTTGCAGGATACAAAATTAATGCCCAGAAATCTCTTGCATTCCTATACACTAATGATGAAAAATCTGAAAGAGAAATTAAGGAAACACTCCCATTTACCACTGCAACAAAAAGAATAAAATACCTAGGAATAAACCTACTCAGGGAGACAAAAGACCTGTATGCAGAAAACTATAAGACACTGATGAAAGAAATTAAAGATGTTACAAACAGGTGGAGAGACATACCATGTTCTTGGATAGGAATAATCAATATTGTGAAAATGACTATAGTACCCAGATCAACCTACAGATTCATTGCAATCCCTATCCAATTACCCGTGGCATTTTTTACAGAACTAGAACAAAAAATCTTAACATTTGTATGGACACCCAAAAGACCCCGAATAGCCAAAGCAGTCTTGAGGGAAAAAAACGGAACTGGAGGAATCAGACTCCCTGACTTCAGACTATACTGTAAAGTTACAGTGATCAAGACAGTATCGTACTGGCACAAAAACAGAAATATAGATCAATGGAACAGGATAGAAAGCCCAGAGATAAATCCACACACCTATGGTCAACTAATCTATGAAAAAGGAGGCAAGGATATACAATGGAAAAAGACAGTCTCTTCAGTAAGTGGTGCTGGGAAAACTGGTCAGCTACATGTAAAAGAATGAAATTAGAACACTCCCTAACACCATAGAGAAAAATACCCTCAAAATGGATTGGAGATGTAAATGTAAGACCGAATACTATAAAACTCTTAGAGGAAAACATAGGAAGAACACTCTTTGACATAAATCACAGCAAGATATTTTTTGATCCACCTCCTAGAGTAATGGAAATAAAAACAAAAATAAACAAATGGGACCCAATGAAACTTAAAAGCCTTTGCAAAGCAAAGGAAACTACAAACAAGACAAAAAGACAACCCTCAGAATGGGAGGAAATATTTGCAAACGAATCAACGGACAAAGGATTAATCTCCAAAATATATAAACAGCTCATGCAGCTCGATATTAATAAAACAACGCAATCCAAAAGTGGGCAGAAGACCTAAATAGACATTTCTCCAAAGAAGACATACAGATGGCCAAGAAGCACATGAAAAGCTGCTCAACATCACTAATTATTAGAGAAATGTAAATCAAAACTACAATGAGGTATCACCTCACACCAGTTAGAATGGGCATCATCAGAAAATCTACAAACAACAAATGCTGGAGAGGGTGTGGAGAAAAGGGAACCCTCTTGCACTGTTGGTGGGCATGTAAATTGATACAGCCACTATGGAGAACAGTATGGAGGTTCCTCAACAAACTAAAAATAGAACTACCATATGACCCAGCAATCCCACTACTGGGCATATACCCAGAGAAAACCATTAATTCAAAAAGACACATACACCCCCAAAGTTCATTGCAGCAGTATTTACAATAGCCAGGACATGGAAGCAACCTAAACGCCCATTAACAGACGAACGGATAAAGAAGATGTGGTACATATATACAATGGAATATTACTCAGCCATAAAAACGAACGAAATTGGATCATTTGTAGAGACGTGATTGTATCTAGAGACTGTCATACAGAGTGAAGTTAAGTCAGAAAGAGAAAAACAAATATCGTTTATTAACGCATATATGTGGAACCTAGAAAAATGGTACAGGTGAACCGGTTTGCAGGGCAGAATTAGAGACACAGATGTAGAGAACAGACGTATGGACACCAAGGGGGGAAAGTGGCGGGGGAGGGGGGTGTGATGAATTGGGAGATTGGGATTGACATGTATACACTGATGTGTATAAAATGGATAACTAATAAGAACCTGCTGTATAAAAAAAAAATTAAATTAAATTAAAAACTTTAAAAAAAAAAGAGACTGGAATCTGGCAGTACTTTGTTCAAATTCCAGCCCTATCCTTTATCAACTGTTTAAACAATGCAAAGTTAAAAATGAACAAGTTTTATTCATCATTTGTTCTTATTTTGGGCACATATTATACACCCAGGCATTGTGCTAGATTACTGATGTAAAATGGTAAATAAGATAGGTCAGGTATTTGTCCTCATGGAGTATATATCCTGGTAGGGAAGCAGTCAATAAAATATTTTAAATAAATATACAATATAGTTACAGACTCAAAAGTATCTTGAGGGGAAAGAGTGTGATGCTATAGTGACATAAATAGGGGAGGATTACTTTCCCCAAGGAAGTCAGGTTTTAGTATTATAACACTAATTCAGATCCTTTAAAATAAGTTCATGCACGTTGTGAATATTCAAGGGAGAGAAAAAGAATATTCAACATTTCCTTAAATTATTACTATTATTTTTCTATAGAGCATTCCATGAAACTAATTTTACACAGAAGCACTTTGGGAAATACTGCTTTAAAATATGCTGTGTAGGCAACTCTGCCAAGCTAACATGCTCATTCTCCAATAAGCAACACTGAAACACATACATGAGAAAAGGCAAAATGGTCCAGTCATAATTCCCACGACATCTTTACATTAACCCACTTCACAGGCTCACTGCACCTCCTCATTTGTATAATATCCAAACTATTCACGATTTCCCTGCAGAGAATGCCTCTCATTTGTGTCTCTTAAAATCCTATTAATCCTACAAAACCTGTCTCAACTATGCCTTTTCCATGATTGTCCACTGATAATACCAGGCCTGTTTGGCTCCTACATTTTGTAGCAAGTCTTGCTTTTTTTATTGGCTTCTTCCTAAGTGTCATCCACTAGGATCTGTTTGGAAGCTCCTTAAGGGCAAATATGTTTTGGGGGGTGGGTTCTGGCATAGTGGGTGGAGGATGTAAGGCTCACATGTGGTGGCTTGTCATGCAACTGGGAAGCCAAGGGGCAAAGGGGCATATGGAGGAAAGTGTGAGGAGGAGGGTGTCAGAGCTGAGGTTGAAAAAAACAATAATGGTGCTGGCTCCAGGTAGGGCAGCCTGGAGAAAACTGTTAAGAGCTCCAAAGCATTGTAACATTCCAGCAGTTGATTGCAGAATCTTGTTTCTACCTTGGTGTCTTTCTGAGGCTGCCTCAGTGGCCAGGGTGGGAGGTAAGGGTATGGGCTTCCTGCGGAAGAGCCAATGTTACATGGCACTGATGCTGTACATATTTGGGCTTGTACTGCTTGCCTGTAGCTCTGGCTGTCATGAATCTCACCCTAACATTAAGTGGAAAACAGGTAATGGGAACATCAAAAGATTATTGCTAATTAAAGAAAAAAACCAGACATCTCAAGTTAATGAATTTAGCACTTTTCTATGTATGGGAAGACAAGAGCCTGGGCTCACTGAAATCATTCCTTTGATATGCACTTTAACCTCATGGGGCCAGTATCCTGTTGTTTTCCATCCTGAATCCCTCAGGGTGCACAGTCGGGGGTGACTGCAATGGCTGATGACTTGATGGCTGTACACCCTTTGTTTACTGAGATGGCAGGCTTCATCCACACTATCGTTATCCCACTTAGCAGAGGTGGCCATGGAGGTTCATAAAAGGTAAGGAGCTTACCCATGCTCTCAAGCTAGTAAATGACAAAGCTGGGATTCAAATCTGTTTCTGTCTGATTCTAAATCAGTACTTATAACACCTTTTCCAGGATCCCCCTCGATAAATTATGGGATTCTGGCATAGGCCAGGTGGCAAGAAGGAACAAGTAAAATGTTGGAACTGCAAGGAATTCATCATGGCTGAAGCACAAAGAATGAGAAGGTAAATCATGAGAAATGTGTTTGAAGAGGAAGGCAGAAGTCAGATTAGAAAGGGACTACGGTTGTCCCTCCACATCTATGGGTTCTGCATCTGCAGGTGTGAAGGGACGACTTTACATGATGGGACACGTTAAAGAATTTAAACATTATCCTGAGGTCATAGGATACCTTTAAGTCAGTGAAATAAGTAAAGTACCATGATTGTGCAAGTCCAAGGGATAGATGAGAGTGATCCGAAGAAGGACAGGGTAGTGGCTGCACAGGTAGAGAAAATTAGATAGATTTGACTATTAGATAAAGGTGGCTGATGTGATGGGCCATGGAGTCTAAGATGGGTGGGAACCCAAAAATGATGAGGACGGGACATAGAGAGAACAGCTTAAGCAATAAAGGAACGGGGCTTTTCACATAAAAGTCCACGGTAGTATCAAAGGCTGTCTAGAGGTGTGCTCAGGCCCACAAATAAAGGCCATTTTGCTCCTACACCCAAAGCCAGGAGGAATAAACATGCAAGTAAAAACAATCTTCTTGTGACACAAATATAGCTTTAAAGCAAACCCCCTAGGCACTCCTCCCTTCTAACCCAATTGCTACCTTAAACCCTCCTATATTGAAATTTTGGAGCTACCAGTGATGAAATAGACACGGAATGGCCTGGAAGGAAAATGGGGAGCGAAGCGTCCCCTCCTGATCCTTCTGCACATGGAATGTAGGAGAATGAGCAGTTCCTGAGAAGGCAAAGGGGGAAGGAATGGCCTCCAGGATAGTCAGGCCTTAGGTCATTGTTTTATTCAGCAAATATTTGTGAAGTATCACATACCATAGACTGAGGTAAAGGAAGACAAGAGGTAAAGGAAGCAGTGGATTAAAACACTGGGGGTCCAAGGGGGATTATTAACCTGGGAGTTGAGTTTCATAGGAAAAAGTAAAAAGTAGAAGGTTTTGGATAGAGGAGGAATCAGTGGAAAACCAAGATTAGAGGGAGAACAGACCAGCGCAGGGATAAGGGTATAAAAAAAACAGATGATGGTCTACATTTGTGATGTGACTGAACATGCAGAAATGTTAGGCTGGTAGAAATAAATGAGCCTCAGGGTCTCCAGCCAATGGTCTGTGACAGTTGCTTCAGGCCCTGACTCAGAGGTCTGAGTCTGAGTCTCCTGGAGCACAAGGTGAGTGTGTCTTCATACACAAGCGATTCCTACAGTCACGAGCCCCTCAGGTTATGACACTGATGTTTTCAAGTCTTTCTGTACTAGTATATTCAATTAAGATCCATGCTTTAAATTCACTCACCTCAGTTTTCTCCTATTCTAGCCAAGTTTAGCAACTTGACTCTGACAGCCTGCCATCTCCACCAAATTTGATCATGTGCTACCAGGAGAATTCATCTAATGCCTGCAGCTGTCCCAGCTCCTCTCCTCAGTAGGATGGATGCCTAACCTGATTTGAAGGCAGAGTGAAGGTAATGGACACTGCGGTGATCGTGCAAGAAAGCTGAGATGTTGCTCAGGGCTTAATGTTCCAGACAGACTCTGCTAAGGATACTAACGAAAATCTGTTTGAGAAGAATTCAGCAGGCCAAATTCATGAGGACGCAAAGTAACACAAAGAATAAAGGAAAAGAGGAATGGGGCTGTGTAGGAGAAATGTGTCTCTCATTTGGAATGCGCTTATGGTTTTTCTTGTATTTTGCTCATTACGTTTCACTATGTCTCAGGCATGGTGTTAAATTTTTTATACGCATTATCACTGAATCCTCACAATACCCTATGAGCTAGGGGCTGTTAACATCCCCTTTACACAGCTAAGAAAATGGAAGCTCAGAGAGGTAAAAAAAATTTCCCAAGGTTGCAAGCTTGGTAAGCAGCAGAGCCTGTATTGGACGCAAGCTAACGTGATTCCAAAGTCTGTGCTCATCGTCCCTATGGTAACTTGCCACCTGCCTTTCTCCCCTTGACACCAGTTCATAGCCTTACCTTCTGCTTCCAGAGAAATCTTGTCTCACAGTATTCTCACCAGTACGCTCCTGTTAAAAACTCTTCAAACAACTTCCTATCCTCAAAAGGCTCCCCGAGATCTCCCTGTGATTCCAGCATCATCAGTCATTTCTCCCTCCTTGAACCCTATGTTTTATTCATACTGAACTACTCACAACTCCCTAAAAATGTTGTGCCATACCTCCAGTACCTCTGTGTCTTTGTGTTTGATCTTTTCTCCACTGGTACTGCCTCCCCTGCCAGATACCTTACTTACTTGGTAAACTCTTACTCATAGAGGTGGCATATTGTAGATTGTCAATAAAGCTTTAAATATTTTTTTAAATGAACTAAATAATTAATGAACAAAAGCATGTATAAATAAATGCCTATATCCTTTAACATATCTCCTCTCTGAAGTCTTCTCTGATTATTCATCCATCATTAATTTTTCTCTACTTTGACATTTGATATTAAAACAGTTTCATCACCGGTTTGTCCCTTAACAATAAGCAACAAAAGTTAAGTGGAGATTTCTTCAAAGAGAAGGTAGGCTTCTTGAAGACAGGAACAGTGTTAACTTTCCTTCTCTTTCTCACTAGAAATGGTACAGAGACGTTTCAAACAGTACTTGCTTATTTTAAAAGCACTTGTAAAAGGAAAAGAAGACTCCTCTCCACAGATAAATGGTAGGCATCATAGGGAGGTAGATCTTAGCTCAGTATAAAGTAGAGACTCTTTAACGTTCAGCTGAAGGGAAAGAAGAAAGGTCTATGTTACAGGGGAGTACATGGGAAGCTTTAAGGGATCTCATAAAAAGGTTCCTGTACTTGATATTAAGTTAAACAAGGCAACTTTCTGATTCCATTTAGCACAGAGAGTCTGAGATATCAATGGAAACAATATAACAATTGTTTAGGCCATTCTAAGTACTTCATCATATATTAACTCCTTTAATCTTCACAACAGTCCTCTGAAGTTATTCCTTTATCCTAAATGATATGATAAAAATGAAGGTAGGGTCAAGAATACTTCTTAAGAGAAACAGATTGTCCATGACTCCCTAGAAGACTCCAGAAAGGAAAGAATCTAACATCTGATCCTGCCAGAGATGCAGGTTGATTCCAAGACTGTGGTGTGTGCTCTCAGGACTCAGAGACTAAAAGGTGATCCAGCTCTTGAAACAAGTCATCATCCTGGGTCCATCCTGATGACTAAAGAAGCCCTCCACATGTGTGGGGGAGGCGGTAACAAACATCCTCAGATTCAGTCATGCATTCATATGTGGCTGAGTGCACACACACACACACACACACTCACACACAGGCTGCATGCATGTACATACTGAACACGTTCACAATCATACTACGTATACTTCTCTACTATAGCCTCTTTTTCATTATATCGACTTGAATATATGCCTTTCTCCACCACTGGATTGAGTTCTCCTTGAGGGCAGGAACCATATATTGTTCCTCTGGTTCTGGAGGATCCATACAAAGCCTTAAATAGAGGAGGTACTCCAAAATGCTCATGAATTGGATAAATGAGTATACCTGTGAGTGAACTTTAAGATATTAACATATTAGAGTAAATAATTTCAGCCACACCAAGGTTTGTATATTACGCTCTCTCCATGTGAAGCTGTGAGTCATGCCCTGAATACATTATGTTTCAGAAACTTCAATGCCATTTTAAATGCTCTTCTATCTGCAATTGCCTTTCCCATACTTTTCTACATAGTGCATTCCTATGTAGAGAAGTGAGGCCCAGCTCAAATGACACTTCCTCTTTGAAGTCTTTGTCAACAGTTCCAGGAATAACTAATTGCTCTAAATACTAATTACAGAAACTCCTGTGTTTCTGATTCATCTCAAAATCCATAGCACTTAGCACAGTGCTTGACCCTGAAGAGGAGCTCAAAGCATGTTTGCTGAATGAATGAGTAGGTGAATTTTTGGTTTAATGAATGAATGGATGGATGATTCCTTCCCATTTTCCATCCTCTCTGCCTCTGTCCAAACCATCAGCCAAGTTCCCAATGCATCACTTTGGAGGTTACCAGAGCACAGAGGAAGAGGAGAAAGCTCAGGACCTGAAGGCGTACCTAAGACTCATTCCCTACCCCTCCTCACGACCCCTGAAAGACAGGAGCCCTAATTTCCTTTCTGATTGAGCAGAAAATATGGATGTTAGATGAGTTCCAACCCCAGGATGTTCTTTGACAGTAGACACAAACTTTTTTCTTCAAATTAGCAGAGAGGGAAAAAATAAAGAATCTGTCTTTTAAGGCGGTACATCCCAAAGGAGGTATACAAAACCAAGTCATTCAGACACCTCCAAAGGGAGTAACATATACTAAACACCTCCTATATGCCAACAATGTGCTACCCGTTTGATGTACACTATTGTCTGACTGATAAACACATATTCTTTCCACCACGCCAAGCCTGTGAAATCCACCCAACAATTTGGGTGAAATCTGAAATTCACCCAGCAATTGCAGAAACAGTCTCTTAGTTCCCCTTCTTCGTCTTCCCAGAGGCAGGGAGCAAACTGGCATCCTGTTTCCCAGGTATATTTGAAATTGAAGAAAGATTTCATCCCTCTTCCCTTCATGAGGGCAGCTGAATCTCTGGTTTGTCATCCATGACAACAGATGGCCTTTAGTCTACGTTTGGCTGGAACAACCCAGACCATCTCCTGGCCTGAGCCAGTGGGCCCCTCCTTTTCTTCTCGGGCGTCTGGCACAGCCAGGTACCAGCACGGCTGCCCACATTATAAATCTACCCTCCCTAGGCGAAGAGGACCTGCTCCTAATTCCAATTCTATCTTCCCCCAAATAATTATAATAGTGCTCCTGTCACCAGCATATCTATTCTTATCTTTCTCCGCACTTTGTCACAGCTAATCTCTTGGTGAGTCACAGGGAGGGGGAGAAAGAGAGAGTGAGGGAGTGCTCAGCTACAGGCAACACATTTATACACCCAGTGTCTAATCAGATTACCATCTTGTCAGGGGTTGACGGGCACTAGTGGTGGGAGGAGAGAGACAGAGCTACATATTGCCAGCCGAGTTTTTGATAAAAGACACTGCTCGATTCTTGAATTAACCTTTTTGTCCTGCACACTCTGTTGTTTATTTTTCAGAGTTTATTTTATGTGTAGGATTTTTTTTTTCTTTTTTTTTTTGTCTGTGCCTTCTGGAGAAGGACACCCACACACTGTGTCAGCAGCTGCTTCTATTAATTCCAAGCCATTAAAAAAATTAAAATTAAACCCAATTACTTTGGCTAGTTTAGAGCCAGGGAATAGCTGAGACTGATTATCCCCCACGGTCATGGACAGCAACAATATTCCTACCTACATGTGGCTGCTGGCAGAACGCTAATGAAGTCAGAAACTCCAAGGAGAGGCTCCTCTGGCAAAGAGAGGCTCTAAGTCATGTACTCATCTTCTCCAATCCAGATTCCTGAGAGGAGGCAAGAAGAGGACGCTGGACAAAGAACTAGGAGTTGGGTGCTAGTCTAAGCTGCAGTCCTTGGGCAGGACTCTACCTTTCTTGGTGCCTCTGTGTAAAAAGTGGTTACTAAAATGTGTCCTGAATCCCTCTTAGGGTTGTTATGACTCTTAGGTGAAAATGACTATGTTTTCAAAACTATCGTTTGCTGGGCTATAAGATGGGGTATGAGGCAGTATCAGAATGCTGGGTGCTTTGGGATGGGGTGGCCAGCTGTAGCTGCAACTTGTTCAGGTTTGCACTCAAGTTTTACATCCAAGTTATTTTGTTGCTCCATCATAGGTGGAATAATAATAAGGGTTCTGGATAGGAAGCCACTAGACTGGAATCTCCTTATAGTCCCCCTGCACAGAGCCTATTATACAGATGGCACTCAATTAATATTCTTGAATGTATGAATAAATGAGTCAGGCAGAGCTGGGTTAGAACGAATAGACAGAGCTGTGTTCAATTCCAGCTTTTGATGCCTTTTAGAAATGTAGTCATTGCACAGTAGAAAGAACATGGGCCTGGGCTCTAATCTACTTCCATGACTTATCAGTCATGTAGCCCTGAGCCTGGATTTCCACATCTATAAAATGAAAACAATATCTAGCTCACAGATCTGTTTTGACGAGCAGAGATGAGACTGGTACCCGGCACATAACAAGTGCTCACTCACAATGGTAACTGTGATTATCACCATGCTCTGTATGACGGATAGCTGGCATCACACTCTTGATTCAGAATAATGCATTCCAAGCTCATACTAAGTGTGCTTAGGGTATGAAATGGACAAAGCAGGTAGGATAGGGGACCAAAGAAAAGGTGACAAGGGATGAGGAACCATTTAAACACAGAGTTAGGAAAGAAAATAGTGATAACCCTGCTTCCTGTTCCTGATCCTTCCCATACCCAATGTAACCAATACCTCTCTTTCAAGGAGATGCGCTCTCTAATAAAATTAAGTGTGTCTGTCAAGATACAGGAAGGCGGTTAACTCCTTCAGGTCCCAAATGGTGGTGGGAGATGTATTCAAAGGTGTTTTCACTACTGGTAACTGGCTATGTCAGACAATCATGCCGTGGCCCATGCAGCAACCTGCCAGATGAATGGAGCCTCAAGGTCACTAGTTGGTGGGATCGATCAGAAATATGGAAAATTATAGGTTAGGCAAATGTGAAATATGTTTGGGAAATAGAGACTGACCAGTCCTGCTTATAGAGAATAGTCTGCTCTAAGCATATTTATCATATGGTGCAAATCTAAAATTATTTATTCTGTTTTTTGGTTACTCCTAAACAATTTGTGCAATAAACATTTCACCAGCAATGAGCTCAAAAACACAAAAGTGCGTATTTTAGGAAAGTTGAGTACTAACTTTTCATTCCTCATGAAATTCAGAGATAAACATGACACATGCATAAAATGTCTGTAAGTATTTATGATCCACTGTAGGGGCTGTACTGATAACATGGCCACATTAAAACCAGAAGACACAATGCTGCTGAAGAAACACCAGCATCTATTTGGTTTAACAGTTATTTTAAGAACACTTGTGTCCAAAGACTATAATTTACATATATAAAAGCAGAACCATAGAATAAAAATGATTGAAATTATTTTAGAGCAATGTACTTTAAATGAAAAGCCATACTTCAGAGTGATGTGTGGTATCACTTTTACTTAGAGTGCATGACTGCCCTTCTAAAATCATTTCAATCAGTTTTAATTCCAAGTTTTCTTGTATATAAAGTGGTAGCTGTTAATGTCTTTTCTCTGTTAGCATAAGAACTAAAATCAGTAACGTTATATCAGTGTCATCAGGTGTTTCAAATAGAAAATAATTTAACTTAATTTCAATGTAATTCAGTTATTTTCATCCAATTCATGGAATCAAAGTAAAGCTTTTGGAAATTCATTCTGTTGAAGGTCAAATACTGTCTTAGTGGGAATGATACTGTTAATTCAGTAAAATAAAGTTCAACATTAAAGATAAAATTACTTATTTTTTTGTTATGATAATATGAACACAAATTTTGGTAAAAGCAATGTACTTGTTAAATCAACAAACTTATGGAGTAGAGATTTATTTTGAGTTGGTTGGAGGTGTCCATATAAATCAAAATTGCATCCAAAACAAGCTTCTATTTTCTACCCTCAAAACAGAAACCACAGTTCTCAAAATTTACACAAAGTAAGTAAACTATATAATTTTTTATGAAGCTAATGCTAAACCACAAACAAAATTTTTTTTAAGCTTCAGGAAGGCAGACCATGTTTATTTTCTTTACTGTCTGCCATCAGTGGGATCTTAGAGATTTCGAGCTTTTTAATAAGCCACTTCATTAATCAACGTTGATTTTGCTGTGTGTTTTTTTGTTTGCTTTTTGTTTTTGCTGTTAATGAGACCCCTAAATTTTGTTAATGGGATCTTTAAAAGAGGACAGAATTTTGGTTGCATTTTGTTCAAAATCAATTGGAAATCTTTAATCAAGTATTCAACAAATGAAGCACCAAAGTATTTTAATTTTTAAAGCTTGTATCAAATTGCAATTATTGAAAACAAAGCTTTCAAACAGGAAGACACGACATTTATCTCTACAAAAGCAAGGGAGGAATTGCACAAATTAAATGATGAAAGCACAACTGAAATACAAGACTTAATTCTGAAATTCAATGATTATACTTTGGGATACCTCAGTTTAGGAGGATAATTTTTTGATGAAGCTCCTATTTTTAATTAGATATTTATACATTGTACCAGAGTGGAATGAAATTGAGAAGGCCTACAATTTTGTAGCACCTGCATTTGGTGAAAATTTAAAAGAATCAAGAAAAAGCACTTTATGTGACAAAAGTTGTTTTATAAAAAAAATTTATCTAAGAAAATTTCTTGGAAAGGAGTAAACAAGATAGTAACTATGAAAATATTTGGACTGAAACGTTTATATATTTCAATACTAAAAAGCTTGTAACTGAGAATGTCCTCAGTTTGGGAGAATTTGCTGAACTCTACCAGGTACCTCAGTACCTAGAGAGATAATGCCTTTTATTTAAGAATATTATGATCTATAAAGGAGAATCAATTGAATGCGTCAAGAATTTCAAACTTATTAACCATAAAAATTCAATTCTAAAGAAGACTTGAAGGCAATGACATCAAAAACTAAAAATAATAAAACCATATTAGAAAAAATATTTTTCATAAAAATCCCAATGACATAGTATTAGATACACATGTAACTAAAAAACTGATTAAAGTGTGTAAATGTATGCCAAAAATAACAGTGCTATTTTAAGAAAAATAAATGTAAGTTTAAAAAAAATTTTGCTTTAATATACATAGATGTATATTAATTTTACTTTTAGAATGAATTTTGATTTTTAAAATAATTGTTTTGTAAATCCAACATAAGAGAACAGTTGGTGGTCAATACATGAAATATTTCAAAAATACATAAAATTTTATTTTTAGTTTCCCTGTTCACTTTCAGTTGGGATGATGATAAATTATGTGGTCATCCTATCCATCTGCCAACCTAACTGCTCCTCTTGAATGTCTCGAAATTACCTCAATTTCAACCTGAATATAATGAATCTCCTGACCTCCCCTAAACCTGGCCCTCTGAAAATGCTCCCAACTCAGTAAGTAGCTCCACCATCCCCATCTGTCCAATTGTACAAGTCAGATACCTCAGAATCAACCTTGATGTTGTCCTTCCTTTCACCCTTTCCTTCCTTTTTGACTCAATGAATATTGCCTGAGAGCTTCCCATGTTGTCACTCTTCTAGATGTTGGGGAAACAGAGGTAAAAAAGCAATTCCACGCTTTCATGGAACTTTTAAATTGTGAGACGGAGAGATAAACAAACAAATAAATCAATGTATTACATAATACAGTGTAAAGTAATGATGAGTGTAATGAATACAAATAAAGCAAGGTAAGGGGAGAGAGGGTAATGGAGGGGGCAATTTTAATTAGGGTGGTCACAGAGACAACCATTTAGTAGAAACTGGATGACGTGAGGAAATAGTCCACATGTATATGGATTATTATATTATCTTATATTCAATATTATATTCAATATTTATTCAATATTATATTATATTATACATATCCTCAAGAAAATAGTGGCCCAGAGGGAACAACAAGCACAAAGGTCCAAGCTTGGTGTATCTCTAGGAACTGCAGGAAGGTCAGTGTGATTAAACAGGAATAAGTGAGGAGGTGACTGGTAGAAAATAAGGTAGAAAGGGAGAGAGGAGACCATTTTATAGGGGCTTGCAGCCCTTAGTAAGAGTTTTGTGTGAGAAGCCACGTAGGGTAGAGATATTGAGAGTAATGAAATAATTTGAGCTACATTTTAAAAGGAGCTCCTGACATAACTGGTTGAAATGCTGATTCATAGGAATCAGCTCTGACATTTTGGTCTTCATCACATGCAAGACAGTGTTTAAGTCCATTTCTCAGTACCCATCATCTGTCGGTGAATGGTATAGATTCCTTTCTACCCAATGGATCCTCACAGTTAAAAATTTATGTGAAAGAGCTTTCATACTTCAGTGGACTTATTAATCTTAGAAGCTCTGAATTCCTGTGTTTCACAACCTCCCACTTTTCAGGGTTATTATGTTAATTAAAATAATAAAGTGGACTCAATAAAGAGCTTTTGGTAACTGAAATGAGTAAATGAACTTCACAAGTCACCTATCAGCTTCCTGAAATTTGGGAACCAGAAGTATAGGAGATAAGGAACTTTTTATTTTCTTCCAATAAGAAATACATAATTGTTTTTTGAAAGATTTTCTTTGTAATCCATCTGGGAGGTCTATAAACTCTTTATACTGACACAACTATACACTTTCATAGAGAGATGGGACTTTGGGGATCATCTAGTCCAGTGTCTTTCAAACAATTTTTAGTTTCTTCAAAAGTGCTTTCTTCAAAAGAAAACTAGCAGAGAGGCACAATATGCAAAAACCAAACAAACAGATAAACAGAATTCAGATGGCAAGAAACAAGGCAAATGGGAGTAGGTGGGTTTGGGCCTTTCATTTTATAACTGAAGTCTAGAGAGATCAGTGACTGGGCAAGGCCACACTGGACGTTAGAGGCAAAGCTGAGAACCGCTCTTCCAATTATATGTTTTGTTCATTGATCAAACAATTATTTATCAAGCACAGTTCTCAATGCTGAGGATAAATTACTATATAAAACAAAGTCTCTGTTTTTATGAGAGAGAAAAAAAATATATATATGGTATATTAACATATATATTTAGATATTATTTATATATTTATATACGTATTTATCAGGAGGTAATAAGTGCTATGAAGAAAAAAAAAAGGCAACATAAGGATAAGGGAAAAGAAAGTAATGGAAGGGGGTGATGTTAGTTATACCGGGTTGTCATGGAAGGCCTTTCTGATGAAGTAACATCTAAATAAAGTGAAGACCAGTGGATTTCTTGGGGGAAGCAACTGCCAGTAATGTTTCCCTGCTGCTCCGGCTCCTCCAGGACAGAGTACCTACTAGGTGCCAGGAATTGCATTAGCCTCTTTACGTGCATGAAGTCTTGGAGCAATAGGAAGAACATAGATTTTAGATCTGGTTTTGAATCCAGGTTTTGGCAAGCGGTTGATTTATTCTCTTTTACCTTCAGTTTTCTGATTTTTAAAATGGGAATGATATTATTTTTCTTTCAGATTTGTTCAAAGGATCTAATAAGAAAATACATGTAATGTCCCTGACATACACCAGAGCTTTACAGTTGGGAGCTATTGGTATTATCTACCTCACTTTCTTTGAATGAAGGATTCTTACTGCAGTTGGCATTAGTAAATATTGGCTGCTTGGCATATATTTCCTCTTCCTAACAAAAGGAAGCAAAGTATAGCAAACTATTTCCTATACTTAAATGACTCCTTCTTCATTTGTACAGTTTGTTGGAGTCACAGGGAAAAAGGCCTTGCCATCCCATGCCGAAGCACATACCCCTGTCTAGGCTAATCAGATATGACTTCCATGGAATCTGTACCTTGAAGAGAGAGAAAATAATGAAAGACTTGCTGATCCTTCATTTCCCGACCAGACTGTTCCACTCAAAGGCCACTTTTTTTGTGGTTTCCTCTCCCTGGTGCTAAAGCTCTTCACTTCTTGTTCACCCTCAAGTCCAGGTCTCTCTCCACTTCCCACTGATTCTGTAGGTCCCTAATATCCTTCAAATGCATTTCCTTTTGCCTAAGTTAAAAAGAATACATTTCTATTCTTAGTAACTAAAGAAACTATCTTATACACTTATACATAACCAATTTAATTGAGACAAAAAACAAGACAAACATAAGACATATTTGCCTTCTAGATAATTAAAATTATGTTGTTGATGAATAATGCTGATATAGAAATTTTGAATTACATATATGGTCATTGCCAACTTATTTACCTCTCTGAAAAGCAATTTATCAAACTACAAAACAGGAAGATTAAAAACAAAACAAAACAAGATTAAACTAACTGAGGCTCAAAGGAGCTTCACAGAATTGACATTCTAGGATTCTAAAGTCTATGAGGTTATGATGCGAAGAATTTCATTATAATGAAATTTTATAAGATATCTTCAAAGCTTTAATCAAAGGCCAGTAAAGGAAAATTTTCATATCACATGATAGTCTCAAATCATACTATGTAAGCAGCTGCCTGTTTCACCTCTTTGTAGGGGTAGCTCAGACATTCAGCTGCTTCTTGGATTGAATAAGAAGTGTACAGTGGGGGAGATGTGGAGTGTCCACATAAGATGTCATTTAAGATCACACAGCTAGTCAGTGGCAGTTAGTCAGGGCTTCAACTCCACAGCTAACACTTAAACAGAACACTACCTTACTAAGTAATGGGGACCTTCATAGGAGAGACAGGTGAGGTAATCACAGAAGGATTCCTGAAGAGGAATTCAAATGGGAGGAAAGATTTCTCAGACAGAGGGAGTGTATATGAAAAGGACAAGAGATGAGAATGCATGAAATGCATTCAAGGTTAACTACACCATGAAGCTAAAGCATAGGTTTTATGTGGGAATCATTGGTGAGGAGTCTGAAGAGGAGCTTGAATTCAATTGTAGGGAATAGGGTGGGGTTTGAATACAAGACTAAGGAATATCGTCAGTCAAATGTATTATACATTTGCTCTACTTTCTCCAAATGACCTTTCCTGCTTTACACCTGCATCCTCTGCTTTGCCTATGATGGCACCAAGGGAGGGAGAAGATCCAGGTAACGTTACCAGAGATCACATAGTGGACTTTGGAGAAATGTTAGCTAAAATAGAAGAAACAGGTAGGTTCTTTTTCCAGGTAGGACTATTGAAAAGCAACCAGCTTCCTATCAAAAGCCCTCACAACTGGCCTAATCCTTTCTGGGAGAGTTCTAGGGGGAATCTTGAGGTAGAGGTCTGAAATTTGGGGAAGGTGTTGGAAAGTGGTGTTAAGTGTGGAAAGAGGAGGCCTGTTAGAGTAGAGAGATCAGGGAGACTACACCTTTCTCCCCAAGCTGGTCTTCCATTTTGAAGCATAAGCCTAAGAAAGTGTTCTGCAAACTGACAAATTATTGCAATAAGGGAAAAAAGATGAGAAGAAAATAAATCCTGTGGAGTGAAGACAAGGGTGATGGGATCAAGAGGCAAATGAAAGGAGAGAGGTCTTAATGGAAGATTTATTAGACAGCATGGTTTGCATCAGTCCCAGAGGCAGGAATGACTTGGAAAATGAATTCAGCAATGGTTCTTGTCCTTCTGGGCTGAGACCTTACAGAAGGTGGTGTTTCTCAAAAATGGGTTGCCGTCCAGCTCAAGGCTTCCAGCTTGCTGAAGATAGATTCCCAGCATTGTAAATGTGTATTTGGGAGGATAAGAGTAAAAGGGGTGGCAACTTTGCTCTTTCTGGATTAGTTTTGGTGGAAAACTGCATCTCTATTTACCTGTAAATCAGTCAGAATATAGCTGTATCAGTGTCCATGTCACTGGGAGGAGCAAAGCCTCAGCTGATCAAAAGTGCTTCTCAATGCCAAGCAGCCCACAGATGCAGGCTACAGAAAAGAGGACTGAAGCCCTGCCTATGAGGTTAGTATGCCCCACCTGGCTACCTCCAATTAAAAAACTTGGTTAAGGGACTTCCCTGGAGGTCCAGTGGTTAGGACATGGTGCTTTCAGTGCCGTGGGCCCA
Source organism: Eschrichtius robustus (assembly GCF_028021215.1). Taxonomy (NCBI): domain Eukaryota; kingdom Metazoa; phylum Chordata; class Mammalia; order Artiodactyla; family Eschrichtiidae; genus Eschrichtius; species Eschrichtius robustus. Next base: position 40,974,581 of record NC_090826.1, read on the forward strand.
GGTTCGATCCCTGGTTGGGGAAATAAGCCAAGCAGCACAGCCAAAAACACAAAAAGCAAAAAAACTTGGTTAATTCTCAGTTACCTGAGTCAGTCAAAGCAGCTCTATATGGATAATGCAAAACTCAAGCACACATTCAGCACCTTCTCTGCGGGAGCATTTTTCTAAGTACGGGAAATTTAAAGATTAATAAGACACAGTCCTGTCGTCACGTCCTGAGAAATTCAGTCTTGCAAGAGATACAGGCATCCTAACCATGATAAGAAGTGTTCTGAGTTCTGTGATAGAGGTGTGTGCACATGTAATGGGGGCACAGAGAAATCATATGTCACATGGGAGATCATTCAGACCATTTTGAGCTGGGCCTTGATGGATGGGTGGTTAAGAGCTCACCAAGGAATAAAGGAAAGATGAAGGAATTTCTCAGCAGAGCAAAAAGCACGGGAAGATGGATTTTGCATACTGTTTAAGGGAACAGGTTTTTAAAGTTAATATCAGATCTTTTCATATACCTGCTTAAAAACTTCTATGCTTTCCCATGCAGATGAAAAAAAAGGCTAAACTCATAACTATGATGTGACCTCCACCAATTTTATCTTGCACTGCTGTCTTTCTTTCCTCCTCTGTTCTGCCCACATGCTTTCTTTCTATTCTTCAAATACATCAAGTTCATTCCTATCCCAAGGCCTTTTTATTTGCTGCTTCGTCTCCTCCTCTCTCTTGGATGCTTTTCTCTCAACTCCTTCTCATTTTTCAGATATCTTCCAGATGTCACCCCACAAGGAGTTTTTCCTGACCACTTAATTTAAATTAGACCCCTAACTACAGTCACTCTCTTTCATTCCCTTATTTTCTTCATGGCATTTATCACTATCTGACATTTTGTTTCCCTCCACTAGAGTATAAGCTCCTTGATGGCAGACACTCTATGTCTATATTTACGTTTTCAACATCTAGAAGTTTCTGGCACAATAATTGAATTGAATAGATGAACTCAATGGTGATAAACACCTTGCATGGGTATGCAGGACACCCAACAATGGCAGGGAATAGATATAAAGGTGGATAAGACTAGTAGCAGTGGTCATTATAGTAATAATATCCACCAATTAATGGGCATTTTCTGTGTGTTAGGCCCATGCTAAGCCCATTACCTTGTTCAAACTTCACAGTAATCTTGGGATATAAGAATTATTATCCCCTTTTTAAAGATAAAGTATTTGAGAGAGAGAGAGAGGAGTTTAGTAATATGTCAATGTCTTACTGCTCCTGAATAGAAGAACTAGATTTTGAACCCAATCTATCTGACTCCCAAAACCAATATTTAATAATTCAATAGAGAGGGGTAACTGGACTACAATCTCCCTCAAAATACCTCAGAACCTTGCCATTTGAGGGATCTTCTACACATGTATGATTATACACAAGTATCATTCTAGGAAAAGGAATGTCTTCTAGGACAAATTGTGGGGAGAGGGCAAATCAAACCTAATAGTGGGTCTCAAATCTTGTCCTCAGGTAGCCAGAGATTCTCTCTCTACTTAAACTCAGTGCACACTCACTTTTGATGAAAAAAACAAAAAAAAACAAACAAAAAAAAAATCAATGAAACAACAAAAAACAGAAACAAACCAAAAACCAAAACAAACTGAGCCAATATATCTTTTACAACAAAAATCTAGAAATATCAGGGAAAAAAATCTATTTGCTTTATATCAAACACATGAAGAAAGGGACCAAGTCAGTTAATTTCCTGGACCTTTGACCTCATGATGACCAAAAATGTCATTGTGTGTCTGTGTCTGTGTATGTGTATGCTTGCAGTTCTAGGTCCAAAATAAATTTGAGGTGACTTATAGAAATGTACATAAGAGAAATACAAATAATAAACAAAACAGGAAATGAAGACAAGATATCATGGGGAGGAAAATGAAACAAAGTTTGAAGTGAAGTTATCACAAACAGATGCATACCATAAAGTTATGTGTACTCATTAGAAGTAGGTTTTAAACTTGAGTTTCCTAGTAGCAAAAGCAAAGAAGGAATTATGAAAAATCATATGTTCTTAACAGTTAATAAAATACAAAATAACCTAGCTGCTTGGGGCAAAAACAAGCCAACTACTTATAATTTTTCCTGGTAATGAAATCTGACAAATTTTTCTCATGCTTTCAGAACTTTTTTCTTACCATCTGTAGAGTAAATTCCCTGAGAAAATTCATAATATTATTTTTATGGAGTCCCTCAATGCAGGCCAAAGGCAATATGTCAAAGGGCAATTCTACAAAAGCAACTCTATGAAGCACAAAGGTAATGCAGTCCAGCAATGCAGCTCTCAGGTTATCTAGTGTGGTCCAAGGACAGAAGAACTAATGAACTGTATATCTTCAAGAAGACTTTCATTAATGCTGTTTCTTGCAACTAGGCTTTTATTTAGAATAAGTCAGCAAAGAACTTGAGGTTCCACTTTGTGTCAAATTCTTGGAATACAAATAGTCTACTCAGGTAGTTAAAAGCATAATCTTATACTCTTAGAGTCAACTAACTGGAGGATATGATATGCTCTTTTGAAAATTAAGAAATAAACAAATCTGTGTGCCTGGATAGATGGTCAAGGAAGAACATGTGGATAGGGCTAACATTATCCATGAAAAAATATACAGGATCTAATCTAATGCACTGACAGTTGGCATAAAATTGTAGAGTTTTCAGCTTTTGATTTTAATTAAGAGAATACGTTTTCTCTTTTAATTACAATTGAATTTTCACTGAAATTGTTGGCTACTGTGTTGAGCTGGCCAAGGACTGTCTTACACTTCAAGGAGACAAAATCTTGGGAGTAACTATACATTCACTAGGGAGTGCATTCAGTCTGCACTCTAAAATGCCACTTTGAGAAAAGGGAGTCTAGAAAAGTTCCCTATTCAGTGATTGTGTTTTAATAAATAAAAAGGCAGCTGTTATGGAGAGAAAGCAGCATATGGGACAAAAACCCTACAAGCAAATTGTCTGCAGAACGTTGCAGTAATCCCCACGGCATGTGCTTCCTAGAGAATGATGGGACGTTTGTCAACACACGTAGAGGAAACGATAGGAAAAGACTCCAATGTATAATTCATCTCTCTATCAAGTTAAGTACACAAATACCTCAACTGTAGGTTGGCACAGTCTAAATATTTTAAAGCTTCCCACGGTGCTCCAGGTCCTCATTGTTGCCATTCCAGACAACACCAGGAAACAAGCATTTCCCTCATTCAGAGTCACTGACAAGCATCTCTCTTCTCTTGGTCAACAAACACCATCACTTTATGCTGGCTGTCAGTGCTCTCCTTGGCTGGAAGCAATTACAGAGAGACTTCAAGCTAGAGGGAATACCCCCAATTATACTCATAGGTAGGCCTTATTTTTTAATTAGTTAAGTGTAGGATTCTACTGTTCCCTATTCCCTGAAGAGATTTTTACCATAACATCTACACAGTTCAGTGAACTCATGTTTGAGTGTGTGAGTGTGTGTGTGTGTGTGTTTTTGTTTGCTCCCTCTCCTAGATAGAAACTACTTGAGAATAGTGAGCTTTCCTTATTGTCTTGGTACACCCAGCACCTCTTACATAGGCAGTGCTTAAAAACTGACTATGAATCAATAAGTGACTACAAAAAGATTTTTCCCCACCATAAAAATCTTTGATTTTTGAGCGCTTACACCATCACCATCACCTCACTGATCCTCCTTAACGTGTCTGATTCAAATCATCAAAGGTATATCAAGAGCACTCCATACAATAGATTCTATGTGAGATTTCTGCATATAAATTCTCATTTGAAATCCAATTCTATTTACAAAACTGTACTTCAAATGAACAGTCTTTGAAATTATAGTTACTGTATAAACCCGTCTTCAGACTAAAACTGTGTTGAGTCCTCCCAAGCAGATTTGAGAAACAAGGGTAAAAATTAGCCAAGCACACAAATGATGGCTTCTTACTAAATAATTAGTTAAAAGTCACTCATTCTTTGACCAAGCACTGTTTGTCCAGGTCATTTTTTTTCTTTAAAAAGAAGACTTTAAGATATTAAATACAATGAAGACATAATCTATGTAAATAAACAGTACATAGATGTAAAAACAGATTTGTTCTCTGCATCAAATGAGATATTATAAGAGCTGAAAAAGCAATCATTTTGCTCCCAAATTCATTCATGCCCAAAGAGGACCAAGAAGAGGAAAGAAGAGGAGAGGAGGAAGGGGGAAAGCACTGGGTTCATAACATTAATAAGTATGATCCTCTAGAAATTAACAGTTAACATTTATTAAGGGCTTATTATGTATCAGACCCTGTTACATTCCATTCATTATTATTAACATGTCCCTTTCAAAAATGAGAAAACAGGTTTGAAGAGGTTAAGTTTCCCCAAGGCCACACGGCTGACTGGTGGTGGAGCTAGAATCAGAATCCTGATGTATATAACTCCAAGCCTGAGGAGGTAACCCAGATCCAGATGGCCCTGTCTCACCAGGACCTCACAGAATAGCAGAGGAGAGAAACAGGGCCTGCACGCTCCCAGGGCCAGAATGCATTCTGCCCTTGTTCTACACTCTGATCCAATCCTGGAGCTTTAAAATCCAGTTAGATACTGCTAACTCTTGAATATTTATCTCATGCCCTACCTTTCCCCTGAGTTTCAGACATATATTTAATTACCTTCTAGACATCTTTACTTGGATGTTTAGCGGGCATCTCAAATCTAACATGTCTGAAATTGAATTCCTGATTTTCTTCCTTCAACTGCACTAACCAGTCACTGAGGCCAAACACCTAGCCTTTATCCTTGGCTCCACTCTTTTTCTAACATCTCACATTATATCCACAAGCATGTTCTTTTGACCCTATATGAGTGATATGTCCTGAATCCAATCACTTTTCAGCATTTCACCTCTAGTACCCAAGCCCCACCCGCTCTCCCCTGGACCACTGCAGTTGCCTCCTTATTAGTCTCCCTCAAACCACCATTTCCTTTCCACTGGGCCACTGCAGCAGCCTCCCTGCCTGCGGCCCTCCTCATCTTTCTCCTGGACTACTACAACAACCTCTCTACTCACCTCCCTGCATTCACTCTTGCTCTTTCCCCTTCACTGGTCCCTTTAGTCTATTCTCTAGCCAGCAGCCAAGTGATGTTTTAAATGATGAATTAGATTCATATCACTTCCCTTGTTCAAAGGCTTCTAGTGCCTCCCCATTAAAAATTTAGGGCAAGATCCAAAGTCTTCACCATAGCCTACTAAGTTCTACATCTGATCCAACTCCTGGCTATTTCTCAGATCTCATTCTTACCACTTGCTCACTGTACTCAGTTACACTGGCCTTCTTGCTTGTTCTCACCTCTGGGCCTCAACTCCATGCTGTTCCCTTTGCCTGGACTGCTCTCCTCTAGATCTTCAGATGGCTCACTCCCTTATTTCATTCAGATTTTTGCCCAGATGTCCCACACTATCTGAAATAACCCTCCTTCTGTAACTCCCTATTTCTTCTTACTGTTTTACTTTTCTTCATGTCACTTACCAGTAGCTGATATCATAGTATATATTGTTTTATTGTGTGTCTCACTCTCTAGAATGAAAGTTTCATGAGTAAAAAGACTTCGTTTTGTTCAAGTTGTATCCCCAGGACCTAGAACAGAATCTAGCACACAGTAAGTGATCAGTAAATATCTATTGACTGAATGCTGTTGTTTCTCCAGAGTCAAACACATATTTAGTGCAAAAAATTTATTAAATGAAAATAGATACAGATACAAAGGGTGTGTGGTACATGAGTGAGATATGTTTTGAGCCAGCCAGACTCAAGACTGCGAGGTTACTTTTTTTCCAGCTTTACTGAGGTATAATTGACAAAATTACAATATATTTAAAGTGTACAACATGATGATTTGATATACGTACACACTGTAAAAGGATTCCTACTATTGAGTTAACTAACACTTTCATCACCTCACATATGTACATTTTTTTTCTGGTGAGAACACTTAAGTTCTATTCTCTTAGCAAACTACAATTATACAATACAGTATTATCAGTTAGAGTCAACATGTTACTCATTAGATTCTCAGACCCTATTCATCTTATAATTGAAAGTTTGTACTCTTTTACCAACTTTTCCCTTTTCCCCCCAACCCTAACCCCTGGCAACCACTTTTTGAATCTCTGTTTCTATGAGTTCAACTTTTTTTTTTTTTTTTTTTTTAGGATTTCACAAGTGGTATCATACAGTATTTGTCTTCCTCTATCTGGTTTATTTTATTTAGCATGCCACTTTTAAAGTCCTATTCAAGGGATGGCAGAGAGTCCAGGTGAGGATAGGTGAGTAGACTAAGGAACAGGCTCACTTTGAAATCCTATCCCTTGCAGTGTGGGCATTAATTAGAGAATCCTACCCAGGTAATTGATTCCTTCTTTAAAAATCGTGGAGTTGGGTCTTGCATGATGGAGGAGGGGATGAAATCTCCATTCATCAGACTGCCTTTTCATTTTAGTTCTCAGAATTAGCATTCCTGCCAAATGGCACCCAGGCTGGGCTTAAACATCTCCACTGCCTAAAAAGTCACTGTCACATTTACTAAAGTGTTGCCTGCTCCATCAATTCCCCAAAATCATATATTCTCCTTTGACAAATACAAGTGTTAAGCAATTTAAAAAAGGAAAGAAAAGGAAGCCAGTATTTTCAGAGCATCTACTATATGCCAATAATTGTGCTAAATACTTTACTCAACTTTCTATATTTAATCCTCATAACAACCTGAGATGTAGAAATCATTATCCCCAACTTAGAGATGATATAATTAAAGTCTAGAGAGGTGATGGGACTTGCCTAAAATTTAGTACTTGAACTGAGACAATTTCATGCTTTTGTGAAAAAACCAAAACCAAAACTAAGATGAACAAGTAAACAAAACACCACATAGAGGTTAATACTTAGGGTCCCAGCAAGAAACTGGGTGGCATACTCAAACTAGCTAATACAGAAGCAGTTTAAAGCAGGACTATTTTCAAAGGTGGAAGCAGAGTGTGAGAAAACCCAGTATGGATAGTACTGTAGCCAGAGTTGAGATACCACCTAGAGGCAGGAAATGAAAAGGAGAGGGAGAGGGAGTGGTTATCAGACCCTGGAAGTTGAGGGGCTGTGTTGAAAGGACCACTTTACAGCAACTACAACTTCAATCAAGGGACATAGCCAGCTAGTATGTCCCCCTCACATACTGGAGAAATAAATACCACATTACTGTTTTTCCCCCTCTCTCATCTTTTGGTGGTAGCCCTGATTGGCTGAACAGAAACAGAAACCATATGTCAAGGGAGTCTCTTGATGTGATCCATACAGGTCAGCCTGGGGGCGAAGTGGAAGATGGAGCAAAAGGGTAAAGAGAGGAGCAGGTGGGACAAATAGGATATATGCAACATACCCCCAGGAAGAAGGTCATGCAAGCCTTTAAATAAACCTGAATTTGGATTACACTTCATTGTCTAAATTGCCACATTGTATGCTTTAACCTGCCAACTCTTGTTCTGTTCACTATAATGCTCAAAACAAAAGATTCTCCTTAAACGACTGTGATTTTGCAATTACAGCCCAATTTAATGAAAATTATGTGCTTTTTTCATATCAGCTTCTCTGAAAATTCCTCTTTGGTACTTCATGAACATCCCATAGTTCTTTCAGAGCATTTATATATAGACTTTTTTAATTGTTTCTGTAAAACAATGAGAATTTCATTATTATATTTGAAATTTTAATATAGCCATTATAATGTCAAAGGAAACTTCTCTGAGACACATTCATATTTTCATATTAATGGAAGTGCTGTTATAATGTTAATAGAAAAATGGGTTTAATCAATTATTTAATTCATTCATCAACTACATACTACCCCAAAACTCAAGGGAATGTAAAACAAACAACTCATTTAAAACAACAAAACGGATTACGCTTTAGAAAATTTCAAGATATAGTCAATAATTTTAAATCATTTTAATATGGAGTGACTAATCCCAGAGGAATAGAAAGAGAATGTCATGTGAAAAGGACATAGCCCTTTGAGTTAGAGGGTCCTGGAGTAAAGTCTCAGCTCTACAGTGTATTAGCTGTGATTTTGTGGTGTCTTAAAGTCTCTGAGCCTATGTTTCTTTGTCTACAAAATGGGTGAAACAATATGTAACTCATAGGGTTGTTTGAGGATTGTGGTAAATAAAATATGCAAAGATTTTATGACAGTGCTTGGCACCTTGAAGATGTTCAGCAAATAGGAGGTATTATCTGTTAGCTTTTATTCTTGACTAGGGCTTCTTTCTGATATCCTTGCCTCCCTTCTCACTTAAGGACCTCTTTGCCTTCACCTCTCACACCCAGAGCCTGAAACCAGCCCTAAGCAAGGAGTCCTTTGCTTTCTCCCCGATGGGCCCTGTCCTATCATTCTTTATTCCCCAGGACCAAGCCACTAGACCCCCATCCTACAAATGCACCTCTTTAAGTCTTAGCACAGAAAAGGAAAAGATAATCAAAGTTTTTTTATGCCTCCAATAGAAGAGAAACCATTCCCCAATTCTGCTGCATCTAAAACCAAGGCAGGGGCAGAGAAGCTGGAGATAGGAAACCTGAAACTTCAATCCAGGAAGGATAATGACCTTTTCCATTGGACCCACATGGCTGGCACAGTCTTTCCCTAGGGAAGTTGGCAGCAAATGAGGTTGGATTGAGAAGCAACATAGGTATTATCATTATTCCAATTTTAGATGGTAAGAAACAAGGTAAAATTCAAACCAGATTTTGATTAGGGGAAGGACATAGGGGCAGCTGCCAATCATGCTAATCTCTAAGATCCATTGAGCATAACTGAAAGTATAATGAGATGATGGTAACCACTGCATGTAACAGAACTATCCGCTGTGTGGTTGGAAATAAGACCTTGACAAGATGTTGGGGCAGAGATGTGTGTAGGAGAGAAGACTCCCGTGCCTGCACTACAACAGATTTTTACTAATAGGTTAGAGAGGTAAGGTAAGTCCTTAGCTTCAGATTTTCATTTTGCTGAGAAGGTTTGCAAATTTGAAGTCAATGCTGACATTTTCCAGATAAGAACAGAAGCTATGTCCTGTAACTAGGGGTCTTCCTTCTGTCCTCTTCCCCCATGCAGCACTAAGACTCTTCCCTAAACTGTTAAACAAATATTTAAACAATATCAGATTAGAGGGTTTCCAAGTCATTGGCTAGCTTGAGAAAGCCACACATCTTGTTGTCAGCTATTAAATGATTGGGTTTGAGGCCATCATTTTGTCCCTTCTGACTCAAAATCCAAGTTCTTTTCACCTACCAACTTTGTATTATCAAGAAGATTCAGAATCTTAAGATAAAGGATAATGTTCTAAGGGTGGAAACTCAGGAAATAGAGAAAAATAGACTTAGGAGGCAAGTTCAGAACTGATTTGTTGGACTAATTTTCTTAGGTTCCCCTTGAAGTTTTGGCCAATAACAGATCCATCTCTTTATCTAAGCATTCTGTTTGTCCTAAGCACAGAGAACCTTACTGTCTCCCTCACTTCAGTAACCTCAACAAACTTGCCTCAATCTTTCCAGTTAGTTCCTTGAGCCCCATTTTCCTCATCTAAAAAAAAGGGAATTATTACATTTTACAGTTATTACAGAGATTAGATTAAATGGATGTAAAGCATCTAGACTATTACCTGAGCAATAAATGGTAGCTATCATTATCAATTTTGTTTCTCTTTCAAGCAGTATCATCAGACTACCTTACAATTGTCTATTTTCATATCTGTCTTTCCCACCAGACTGTGAGCAACTCAAGGGCATTGGGGCCCACATCTGCTCACCTCTGTATTCTCAGCACGTGGCACAGAGAAAACGCTCAAATATTTGTCAAAGGAATGAAAGAGTAAATGACTCTCTCCTTCTCCGTACACTCCTCTGACCGCCCAAATGCTTGCAATCACCTGAATGGCACCTGAAGTTTACTCTGCAGAGGATAGCGGGAAAAGAGGCCCTTTGTAGAGTTGACCGTTAAGTTTTGGCCCCCTTTAGGCCCCTTTTCCTTCTTTTGCTCTTATTTCACAGGAACAGAGATGGGAGGAGACATCAAGGGAAAGGACATCAAATCCGGAAGAGCTTAGATGCAATTTGCACTTCTACAGATTGCCCTGAGGACCTTAAATTGCATCTAATTATCACCAGTAATTAGGGCTGCTCTTCAGAGAGGCAAAAAATAGTGTCCTGTAGAGAGCACCCCCTGTTCCTCAAGGACAAATTCAGACGGGACAGATGTCACTCCCCTGCCAGCATCTTCCTCCTGATGGGGAGGCTCCAGTCTGCTTCAGTTACTACCCCAGACACTTACTGCCTGGATCGACAAGATACTAATGACAAGAACAAAACAATGCATCTTGAAAGTGCTCTGAAATTTAAAAAGAGCTTTTATTGCCAATATCTTACTAGGTTCTCAGACCAGTCCTGTAACAGAAATAAGATTCATTCATTCATTGTACAATACCATGTGCAACTTATTCTGCTAAGCACTGAAAATACAGTAATAAACACACACATAAAATACCTGCCTTTACAGAATTTGAAGACCCATGTAAGAAGCAGTAAATAAACATGCCATTATAGTCCAGTGTGATCAGGGCTATAATAAAAGTATAGGTAACTATGTTTAAAAAATATATATCCCTATATTACAGAAATGGTTATGTGACCAGGTATCTTGGAGGAGGCAGCATTTGACAATCACTGCAAATGCATGAAAATTAGTAATATTTCCATTGTGAAAATAAGGAAACTGAAGTTCACAGAAGCTAAATAACTTGCTCATGGTTATACAGTAAGTAGTGAAGCCAAAACCTAGGTCCTTCAACTTCAAATCGCTGGCTTGTTCTAAGAGAGCACCTCTATTCAATATAGAATTTGCCTCTACAGCCTTCCTACAAATGTTTATCTAGCTTCTGCTTAAATACATTTAGTGACAAAATGTGTATCACCTCGTTAGGTATGCCATTTTATTGTAAGATAGACCTCATTCTTTTAAATGTTCTTGCTTAACAGATATAGCAATGGGGGGACTTCCCTGGTGGCGCAGTAGTCAAGAATCTGCCTGCCAATGCAGGCGACACGGGTTCGATCCCTGGTCCGGGAAGATCCCACATGCCGTGGAGCAACAAAGCCCGTGTGCCACAACTATTGAGCCTGAGCTCTAGAGCCTGTGAGCCACAACTACTGAGCCCATGTGCCACAACTACTGAAGCCCGCACGCCTAGAGCCCATGCTCCGCAACGAAGAGTAGCCCCTGCTCGCCACAACTAGAGAAAGCCCACGCACAGCAAACAAGAACCAATGCAGCCAAAAAATTAATTAATTAATTAATTAATTAAATTAAAAAAAAAAAAGAAATAGCAATGGGGAGGAGATACCGTGTTTAGAGAGAGAAAGGGCTTGGACATAGTTGTGGATACAGAATGCTTGACTTTCTGGAGTTTTGTGAGCTAGACAGGAAATAAGTGAAAAGAATGGAATAGACCAAGAGTTGATGAGGATGCAGAACCACCAGAATTCTCATACATTGCTGGTAGGGGTATCACTTGGTAGTATTGGCAGTATTTATAAGGTAGAACATATGTGTAGTATGCTGAATGAGGTCCCTCCCCAAGAATGCCCCGAACCTAATCCCTGGAACCTGCAAATGTTACATGATATGGCAAAAAGGACTTTGCAGATATGATTAAGTTGGGGATCTTGAGATGCGGAGCTGATCTTGGATTGTCTGGATGGGCCTGATGTGATCACAAGAGTTCTTATAAGAGAGAGGGCAATGTAAAAACAGGAGCAAAGAGAGCCTTGAAGATGCTATGCTGCTTTGATGATGGAGGACGGAGTCATGAGCTAAAAAACACAAAGAATATAGCTCTAGAAGCTGGGAAAGTCATGAAAACAGATTTCCCCTGGAGCCTCCAGGAGGAACCAACATTGCCAACACCTTGACTTTAACCCCATAAGACTCATTTTGGACTTCTTCAGAACTGTAAGAGAATACATTTTTTGTTGTTTTGAGCCACTAAGTTTGTGGTAATTTGTTATAGCGGCAACAGGAAACTAATACAATATGCATAGTCAATGACTGAACACTTCCCCTCTTATATACCCAACAGAAGTACATACATATGTGCACCAGAAGATATATACAATAATTTTCTTAGAATACCATTTGTGACACACAAAGCTAGAAAGCACCACATGCCATCAAAAGTATAATGGATAAATAAATTGTGTAAGTCAGGACAGTAATTATCCTTGGGGGTGGGGAGCATATGGCTTTTGAGATGCTGGTAATGTTGTTTCTAGATCTGGGTGCTGGTTACATAGGAGTGTTCAGACAGGGAAAATCTATCAAGCTGTACATTTATGATATATGTACTCTTATGTTTGTATTTTAAACTTTAATAAAAAGCTTAAAAACAAACCAAAGTTCTGACTCACTGATGCATCTGGACCCTCTGGAGGTCACCTATGAAAGCAAGGCCAATGGGCATTTGCCTAAGGTCCAGTGTTTGAAAACTAGAAAGTCTTGGCTCCAAGCAATTATTTAACAAGGTCTGCTGCTTTCTGGCTTGCAGAAAACTCTTTCATGCCTGTTACTTAGGCACATTCCTATTGTGGACCTCCTGACTCCATGGACATATTATTCCACCTGATTGAAAAATTCAGCATGTTATGTGCCATAATGGAGTTACGGAAGTGCTTCTGCAAGGAAGAGCTTTCTTGTGGCGGAGCAAGCATGGGTCCGGGAGGCAGGAGATGTGGGCTTGGATTCTGGCTCCGTCACTGACCTGCTACAGTATGACAAGTCACTTCACTCTAAGATCCTCTGTAAAATGCGTGGCTATAGGATTACAGTCTGTAAGAATTAAACATGATACATTACTCCCAGCCCGCTCCATGCCTGGCCCTTAAAGAAGATCAGCATAAATGTGCTGTATCTGAACAAGGAAGATTTCACTTAGGAAGGTACAGGGGAGAGAGGAAGTGGAGTTATGTCTAAGCATTCGCTGTCTGGTCAAACTGGACAAGGAAGACACAAGACAGCACTGGGAAAGGTCTCAAAGGCTGAGCTGCTTTAAGGCAGAGCTGTACCAGCCTGAGATGTGAGAATAGATATGAGCTGAGACAGAAAAATGCCAGAAAAGTAACACCAATTATCATCACTAAAGGGAAAAGGTGTGGTATAGTCACAGCGATAGGTCAGAAAGCAGGGATTCCAAGACGCATGTAAGGAATGGAAGTTAGGACAGACCAAGGTGAAAGTTTCAGGCTGTGAACAGCCTCTAGCACTAGAAGTTCACTCCAACCTGGCTAACAGGAGGGTGATCAGAGACTTTAAAGGGGCACTGCCGGACTGGAGAAGCTGGACCTTGAAGGGTTTAAGCAGAGAGACTTCTCTTTAGCTAAACCCTTCCCAGGTGAGGCTGGGGCTTGGGGCAAACTACCTCTCTCCCACGGATGGCTTTAGGCATTTGCAGACTGAAGAAAAGTTCAAAAATCTATTTTGACACTTGGCAGTATGCTACCCAATGGTTTTCTGTTGTGTTCTATGACCTTTCTGCTGTGTGTCTGTTTTGCTATTGATTTTAATTACGGAATATAATTTCCGGTGTGAGTACTCAGGCAGCTCCAGCAGGCCAAGCTCCTGACAGAGCCTCCCAGAGGAAAGCAAATGGAAAAGCAGTATGGCTTAGAGCTGCGTGACACTCCTTACAAAGGACACAATGGGTTCTTTTCATGTAAATGTCACTGCTGCGGTCTGATGCTTCTTTGCCAACCCACTAAGCTCAAGGGGGAATGGGATGTGGAAACAGAAATACTCGCCAGTTGCTGGGCTCATTTCAACAAAGAACAAAGGAACTTGCAAAGCACAGCCTCAAACCAGGTATATGGTGTGCCTAAACTGTGAGAGAGGCAGCCAACTTTCCAAAAGTTCAGGTCCGAAAACAATACCAGCAGATGGGTCAAACACATTTTACGCTCTTGAGGCAAAGTGTATAGTGCAAAGAGTCATGGAGTGTGAATCTGAAGACTTGAGTTCTAGTCCCAGCTTTATTGTGAACTACCTACAGGACCTTAAGCAAGGCACTCAATGTCTCAGGCACTAATCTCCTAACCTGCAAAATCAGATGATTTGATTCAATAACTGTCTCTCCTGTGCTAGACACTGTGCTATGTGGCTTCATTTAATCAGCAGAACAACTCTGCCAGGAAAATGTTATCCAAGTTCCCTGGGGCAGGAAGTGTCTCTTTTATTGCACTTATCTCTCCTTTCTATAATTTATTTATGTAATGCCTGCCTCTCACCCTAGATTGTGACACCTTCACTGCAAAACTGGGCTGATTTAACCTTGTGTCCCTAGTGTCCAGGACCTGTCAGAGTAAGGCACAGGCAAGAACAACAGGGGTTGTTTGAGATTAAAGCCCAACTGACTTTTGCCTTCACTAAACACAACCCAGCAGTAGAAAGTTGTGTGAAGGTTTCCCTGTGCTTTTGGCTTTTTTGATAACAGAGCAGCAAGACCTGTCTCTTTCACACACACACATACACACACAGTCATTCTAGAGTGTGAGCAGGAACAGTCCAGGGTCTGTTGGACAAGGTCAGGACTGATAGTGTTGGGAACTGTGTGCAATTTGAGGGGACCTTGTTCATGGACCCATGAAGCAGAAACTGAAATAGAGATTAGCACACAGGATGTTTAAGGAGTGCTGCTGGGATCAACACCTGTAGAAGGGAGAGGATGGAAGGAGGAGTAAGTGGAGGGAAAAGTGAGCTGTGATGCAAGCCCAAGGGTGGCCTCAGCTACATCTCTGGGAGGCTCTAGAGCTACAGTGGCCTTTCAGAGTTGTCCCAAGTTGGGCCTGCACAATCAGTCTCTGGGTGTGGAATCCGCAAGCAGAAGCATGACTTTGGGCTGGGCATCTCTCTGTAGCTGAGGTCATCCCTGAAGGGGCTTACAGCTGATAACTGCCTGCGTGAGCATTCCCAGGAGCTAGGGCAGTAAGTCTTCCTTGAAGGGGAATCTGGGTGGTGCATTAGTGTTTACAATAGACCTCAAGGCCATCAAGGTTGACTGGCAAAGGGTCAAGAGGCATAAAGTTCTGGCAAGACTGGACAGCTGGTGGAGAGGGATAAGAGAACATATGCCAGGGTAGAAGTCAGGTCAAGCACCCTGGGGTCCTGGAGGTGGCATGACAGGGCCAGGGATCAGAAATCCAAGCTGGCGTTGGCTCAAATCCAGGGAGTCAGGCAATGTTCACAGGGTCAGGCAGGGCTCGACAGACACAGCAGACACAGTTTCAAAGCCAGCAGCTAAAAGAGTTCCAGGAAGTAACACTTAGGAATTGGGAAAGAAGGAAACTACTATTTATTGAGCTTCCACTCTGTGCTAGGCATTTCACTTAGTTTATCTCCCTTCATCCTAATAATTCCAAGTTAGGATGTTATATTTTATCATGTTACAGATGAAGATGCTGAGGCTTAAAACATTTCATAAGATGTCTTAATCAGTACGTAGTAGAGCTGACATTCAAATCCAAATTGCTGAAACTGAAAGCACCAGGACCCAGGGCAGTGCGAGCTTCCTATGTATGAGCTACCCAAGGCCTGGCGGAAAGAAGACTCAGAGGCCTATAGGTTCTGTGTGACATTGGGTGAATCATCCATCTTTGGAGTCTCAGTTTTCTAATTTTTCGAAAGAAAACAATGAATGAATAAAAAGTTCATTAGAACTTTTATTATCTATCAATATATGAATCTAATGATACCAGCACATGCTTCCAAATAAGCCTACTCTATATAGGAAAATGGCTAAGAGCATGGGTTTTGGAGCCAGAGAGACCTGGGTTCAAATGCTGACTTCTTGAAAATGTGAAAATTTGGAGGTGTGTGTGTATGTGTGTGTGTGTGTGTGTGTGTGTGTGTGTGTGAGGTGAGATATTTTAGAAACATCTAGAAAAGTATGAGAGAAACAGAGTTCAGAGGGAGTTCCATTTTCAGTTTAAGTCTTAGAAACAAACTTCCTCTGAGCAGCTCCCGTAACAACAACTTGGTTCTTGTGGATTGTGAACAAGAATTAAGAATTCCCATATTTCCCCACGAGAGGAATCATCAGTTAACTAAGAACCTGGCTGGGAGTTTGTTAGTGAGAGGTCCTCATGGAAGGGGCAGACTCCCTAAGACAGACCATACAAGAGGGAATATGAAACTGTGTCCTCCAGAGAGGACATCCAGGCCTGGATCAAGAGAGAGAGAGAACAAGGATACCAGCAATAGGTTTTAGGAGCATATGTTTCTATGGAATAAATATTTGTATCCCCTTCCAAATTCATATGTCGAAGCTCTAATCCCCAGTGTGATGATATTTGAGGTAGGGTCTTTGGGAAGAAATTAAGTCATGAGGATCAAGCCTTCATGAATGTTTTTAGTGCCCTTATAATAAAAAGAAACGTGAGAGAGACAACCTCTCTCTCCACCACGTGAGCACACAGTGAGTTGGTAGCCATCTGAAAACCAGGAAGTGGGCCCTCACCAGAAACTAAATCAGCTAACACCTTGATCTTGGACTTCTAGCCTCCAGAACCGTGAGGAAAAAATATCTGTTGTTTAAGCTACCCAGTCTATAATATTTGTTACAGCAGCCCAAGCTGACTAAGACAGATACCCTCAGAAGGGCTGGTATACCTCAGTGGCCTTCTGTGTGAGGAGCAACCCACACTAGCCATCCCACAGCCAAGATCAAGTAGGATCCAGAAAACATCTTGTGGATACAAAACTCGAGTGTCCCTTTCTTGCCACTAGGTCAGTATTGCCAGATATTATTTTTGAAGGGAGGAGGAGAGCAGGGGAGGGAAGCAGAAATCTGAGAGACCAGGCAATTTCACCCAAAGAGCAACACATATATAAAGGGACAGTTTGGTCATGACACAGGACTAAATTTACTGGTTAGGAATAAAATTTAGCATAACTATTATTTTTTTCAAGATTCCACACACATAGGAAATCCTGAGGAAGGCCAGAGCTACTTTGCAGAAAGGGAGATACTATATTTGGTCTGCGTGGAGAGAGTAAAATGTCTGTACCCATTATAATAATATATTAAAATTTTATTTGTGCTTTCTAATTTCACAGTATTAGACTTTGTCTCTTATTCACTATCATATCTCTAATGCCTGTACAGTTATTGATACATAATAGGATCTTAGCAAGTAGTCGTTAAATCAATTTAATAAATGAAAGAATCCATTTTGAAAAGTGAGTTTCACAACCCCCCTGTGAAGTAAATATTATTATAACACCCATTATACAGATGAGAAAATCAAGGCTCAGAAAGGTTGAGTTGTTGAAAGCTATATACAACTTGTTTTATAAGTTGTATTGAACCTATGTCTTCTGACTCCAAGGTCATTTGCTGTTTCCACTGAAACAAGAGTCTATCACTCATTCTCACCTTACTCCCATGTGGGCCACAAACCCACTGCTAAGATGTTAAAGGACATGAAAAGATTTTTCTAAGATCCACTCTAGGTCTAGGGTCCTATCCACCAACTCATGATTCAGATCCCTGTTCTCTCATGAGCACCTGTGGTCAGCAGTTTTCAGATATTCATCTCTGATATAAATCTCTACATGGCTCAGTTTAAGAACGCACAAGCCACCTCCTTGGCTCTGACTTCCTGCTTACCCAGTAAAGCCAGTATCTCTCAGCATTTTCAGTTCCTTTTAGTTCTAACCCAACAGTTTCTGGTTTTTTTGCGGGGGAGGGCACAAGATTGAGATCTCAGGAATACAGTCCACTGTTGGAGGCTTATGGTTTCTCTCTCCCTGTTTATAGCAATGCTCTTTGCAAAACAGAGAAAGAGGTCCTTTTACCCTGGTCTCTTGGGATGATGCATGCACAGTACTGCAAATATTTCCAGATAGGTAAGAGGGTCAAAGGTAACACTGAAGCCCAGGTTGAGGGATTAGATGTTGAAAAGAGAATATAAGAAAAGGCTTGGGAACAGTTCTGAAAGGCGAAAACTTAGAATGTTAAAGTGACAAAGACCTCAGAAATCACCTGGCCCATCTGTGCAGTTGGGGAAACCACAGACCAAAATGCAGAAAAGATTTTTCCAAGGTCATGAAGGTCTAAGACATGATGGCTTAGCCTTTAAAAAGCCAAGATTCTCACATTCCTCCATTCCCAAGCCTCAACCCCACATCTCTATGTTCATTTCCAAGCACAAGGCCCTTCATCTAGGAGGTTCCCCCCAAATCTTTGTGGAATCAATAATTGGCACTTGTTTCACTAAGAATGTTCTACACCCTCCATTTCAAAGCCCAGGGAAATTTAGGTAAAAAATTTAAGCCACTTGACAATGGTCACCCAGCAAAACATGCTATATTTGACTGATGTCCTTCTGACTTCTACTCTTTGGACCGCAAAATCTCTGCCATTCACCTATGTACGAGGCAAATTCACTGCAATCTCCCGTCCACTGAAAACAAAAATGTGTTGACTCTCTATTACTTAAAGGATAAAGTCTGAATTTGGCTTTCAAATACCTCAATAACTTAGACCAAAACTAATCTAGGCCCTCACCATTTCACTGACCCATGTTCAACCTACTGGGAATTCCTCACTACATGAACAGGCACTGGCGCATCTCCAGGCCATTTTCGTCCTGATCCCTCCTACTCTCTGCCTTAAGCACTCTCTCTCTCTTTATCTGCTAAACAGTTCTCATTCTCCAAGGCTAAGCTCAAATGCTTCCTGCTCTGGAAGGCATTTTCTGAGTCCTTGTGATACAATTCAATGTTCGTCTCTCTCTGTCTCCGTATCACCCTGTGCTTGGCTTATGGCATTGTAAGCCTTTTGAAAAGTATCCTGTGATCTATATTTGAATCCCACATTTGCCTGGATCACCTTGAGAGCAGAGTATGATTCATTTTGTTAAGTAATGAACATCATCATACATGAAATGGAGAAGCAGGTATAATTATTTCATAGGTCAAGAAGGTGCAGAAAAGCAACAGGATATAGACAATGCTTAATAAAATATTTGCTCTCCTTTCCCCTTCATTTCATTTGAAATGGATCTTTGTCTCCACTTTACAATGGAAGATGAGTGGGGAATCATAAAATTTAAGTAACTTGACCAAGGTTACAGAGTTTAAACAAGGCAGAGCTGGGATTCTACCAAGGTCTTCTGAATCCAAGTCCAAGAGCTCTTCTGTTGCACTTCTGTTGCCTCCCATCTATTCACCCCAAACCTCCAAGCTACAGGAAGAAAGCTCAGGGGACTCCAAATCTTCTCTCCTATGGTAGCCCACTGTAAATCTAAGTGAGCTTCAGAAGGCCCTACAGAAATAAGTACAGTTTTTACAGTTTTGCAATGACAAAATATTTGCCTCCAAATATGGCTACAATTGTTTTTCCTGTCAACTGCATAATAAAATGTACCACAGACTGCTCTGCTTACCAATTCAATAATCCCATACAATAATCCCCCTGGAGCTGGAGGGCCATATCACATTTCTTATGTGGAAAATGAGCTGTCTGCCAGCAATCAAAATTTCAATCTCCAGCCCAGACCTTCTGCCTCAAACCAGTTACTAAATATTTTGCTGATGTGAATTTGTAATTTTAAGTAGAATGCCTTTTACCAGACCCAGAGCAGATATTATGCATTTATTTATGTATTTATTTATTTATTTTGGGCATTGACATTAAGATTATAGTGATCTACCATGCCCTAAGTGGCTTGATGTAAACAAATGCTGCCAGGTGACAAGAAGGGGTGGCCTTTGCAAACTTTCTTTGGATGGGGAGAGTGCACGACCTCAGAATTATATTCCCAAGAGCCTCTCCAAGAACAGTGTTGGTGAATAGCAAAAATTCACATGGCACAAGGCTTTTATAAGAGGCCTCTGAGAGCTTGTAGGATTATAGAACCTTGGCACTAAATGTGTTCTTACAAATCCATCCATGCCTCACCAATTGCAGGTGGGGAAAGTGAATTGCCAAAAGAAACAGTTTGTCTAAGGTTATACAATGAGCTGATAGAGAGCTAAATCCAGATATCCTGATATCTTGGTTCCAACACCATCATCTTTTCACTATACTTTGGGGGAAAAGACAGGAGCATGTTAGCATAATGGTAATAAGTACAAACGTTGGAGTTAGTGGATCTATGTTTGCATCCTGCCTTTGCCACTCTGTAGCTGTGTGACATGGGAAAGTTCTTCAGTCAGTCTCTAAGCGTCAGTTTCCTCACCTGTAAAGTGAAGTAATATAGATCCTTACTTCATATGAGTACCTAATTCATAGAATTACTATGAGGACAAAATGTGTAAATGTATGGAAACTCTTAGCACAATGTCTTACACAATAAGTTCTCAATAAATGTTCAGTTTTGTGATGGTAATTCTGTTGCTGCTACATTCTTTTTCTTTTTATGTCTTGAATAACTCTAAGAGCAAAATCAGAAGTACTGGCTATCTCTCCTTTGTATAGAAAGGACAACTGAATACAAAACCCCGTTAAAATGGAGGGAGGGTCTAATTATCATTCTTTAAGTGAGAAGAGGTAAATATATTTTGAAAACATATCACTCACCACTTTATCTAGGGATTCAATTTTCCTAACCACAATGGATTCAAAGTACCTCTTTCTTTGGGAGGGCCCCCAGGGCTGCCTGACTGCTCTCAGAGCATTTCTGATAGACTAGAGAACTATATAACATCCCTGAGATAGCCGTAACAATGGGTAATGGGTGTTTCCAGCTAGTTTCTCTTGGATACCCAAGTTTTTACTACTAAAAGGGTTTTATCTTCTCACTTAAATTACACACACAACCTCACAAATGTTCCTCACTCAAATCACTAGAAGTAATACCAATGATTCCTAGAACATACATTTTTATTTGTCTCTATATTCCAGCATTCAGGGCCCATTTTTGAGTGTGTTCCTAGTGCATACCTTTTGAATGAATGAAGAGTGCTAGCATAAAGTTTAGTCCTAAGAGAAGCAGTGTGTAAGATACTGCTTGGGGTGGCAACTGAATTCCCAGTGATTTTGCATGCCTTGGAAATGGCTCCAATGTCTAGGGATGGGCATATGGCCTTGTCTACTTAACATGGTTTTCTCCCTGGACATAGCTCATAGATCATGGCATGTCAGGAAAATTAGAATCTCTTTCTGGGAGATTTGAAACTGGAAATGGAGAAACAAGACTGGTTTTGTTGACACTGAGTCATATTCATGTTAATACCTGATTAGACATTCCTTGAATTTTACTGCTGTGATTCCCCCAAGTGATGTTGAAGAATTCCTCAAGTCTTTGTTATTCAACTTTTCTATAAATACTACGAAATACCTCAGTATCCTTCCAATGATACCACTGGAAGGAAACATCTTGAGAAGGCAACTGCCTTATTTTGGAAAAAATACTATGATAAGCTAATTGGGGATAGAAGATAAGATTGTAAGGTCATGAGCTTCAACTGGTGACAAGGAAACAAACTCTGGAATTCTTGTAATTTATAAAAAATGAATTGGAATCTAAAGATGGGACAAACATAATAAAGGAAAGGGAGTGGAGAGATGAATTAAGATATCTATACGTATAGATATATAAGGATTATGATATGGGGAAGATGAAGCCCAAATTAGTAGAAAAAGCTAAAGATCTTTTAAGAACAGGTGTGACTAATATTAAAGTTAGGGTTTTCTTTGAGTTGCTGTTAAATAAATTCTTTTCATCTCCCCAAATCTTCAGGAAAATCTGATCCACATACAAAAGTTTTATATATTAGGTTAATATTTTTGGAATGTGCTATACGTGTGTGTATGTGTGGACATGCATGAATACACGTGTGTGTGTATGTTGGGTACGTGTGTGTGTCTGTGTGAATTTAGGTATATCCAGGAGAGGAGCTGAGTTCCTTGTCTGGGTCCATAAGGACATTATGTGCAGGACAACAAGATAAACCATAAACTGAACTAATTCAGAGAGCTTGGAGCCAATAACTCAGAATACCAAAACTCATCCCAACCCACAAGAAACTCTGGTAGAGATTGAGAGGAACGCAGAGCTTCCACTGCACATGGGGTGGGAGCTTTCAGTTAATTTCATATGAATCTCAAACAACAGGACGCCACAGCTGACATCTAATTTGCATAGCCTGTTTGGACAGATCATCTTGGCAGGTTATCTCTTTTTGCTGCATTTCTTTAGTCCAGTCAAGACTAGTACCCAGGGCTCTTGGCTTTTAGCCCTCTATACTGTGAGAAAGTTGGAGCCAATGGTCTATTCCACAGCTACTTCTCTGATACCAGATTTTTAGTATCAATTATCCAGATATTTGCCCAAACATACCCTTAGTCCTCAGGTCCTTTAGCTCCCTCTCCTCTCAGGGCCCACTTGACCCACAGGACTACTTGGGAGCAGGGCATGACCACCGGTTCTCGGGTGAGCTGAGACTCCATATCCCCAAAGATTCAGAGCATGAAGTTGCTTGCATCACAGATTTGCCTTAAAATAAATCAAAGGCAGCAGTGGAGAGTGAATTAACATTCTGTGTTGGGAATGGACAGAAGCCCTTGAAAATGATGCCATGAATGCATATTTGATGATTCACAAAGAAAGTTGTGATCTATGTTAATGAAGCACATTATAACTGAAAAAAAATTATCCAGATATTATCCATTCATTTATTTGTTCATGCATCACTCATTCAACAAATATTTATTGACCATCTATTACGTGTTAGCCACTATTCTTGATGCCTGGGATACATCAGTGAAGAAAAACACAGCAAAATCTCTGCCGTTCCATTCTGGGACACCAGATTTTTAATAACAGGAAGTTTCTGTACACTTCAAAAAGAATGAAAGTAGAAAATAGAAAAGCAGATAAGGGGAAGGGGAAAGGTGAGGAAGTTCTGTTTAATGACAGCACAGTGGCTTTTCTGGTCATTGCAAACAAGAAGAACAGAGCACCCTCTCTAGAGTTGCCAAGCTATCAGGGAAACTACTTTCTGCCAGTAGTTTTGCAAGTATGGGGCCCAGCACTGCTACCAGGGTGAGCAAAGCTTGCTGGGAGGCCTCATCTCTCTGCACTGCCTCTCCCTGAGAGGACACCCAGGGTTACTGACAAAACAGTGAATGATTTCTTAATAGAATACAGTCAGCAGAGACAGGGGTTATGGTGTAATTAACATAACATGAATTTTTAAATATCCCAGGTAAGGGCTGCTAGCAGGAGATAGGCCAGACACAGAGAAGGAGTGACAGCCCAGCAGAAGCTTGCTGCACTCTTTACCCTAGAGAATTTGTTAAGGCTCTAACCCTGAGTCAAGTGGGTATGGTGAAGAGCACCAGACTGGGAGCCAGGAGAAATAAACCTGATTCTACCAAGAACTCACTGCGTGACCTTGAGCAAGTTCCACCCCCTCTCTGAGCTCTTAGTTCCCTATCGGAGAAATGAGGGGGTTAGATTGAATATTCTTAAGAATAAATGATCTTCTAGACGAGGGTTTTCAAACATAGCATTATAATTTTTAAACAAAGCCTTCAATTCCAAAAAAACACTAACATAAAGCCCTATAATCTCAAGCAATTAAAAGTAGAACTGCTCTAAGAGTAGTAGGGGGTGGGAAGCAGATAAGAACCCACCTTCTCTTCTCCCTTTGGCAGAATTACCTTTTGCTTCCCTTGATGTGGGGAGGAGAGTCTCCAGTCATCTTGGCCACACACCCCCTGCTCTCTTAAGGAGACAGCTGCCATGGAAGCCATCACCCACGGTAAATCCAGCACTAGAGACCACTGCCCTCCTCAACTGAAAGGTCATTGGGGATCATCCCACCATACCTTACTTATGGATTTCCCTCAGTCCCTTACTGCTACAGGTCCAGACCTCCTCTGGTACCTGCCCTCACCTGATCACTCCTCTCCATTTCCACCTCCCCTAATCCAACCGAAGCTCTCACTCTCTCCTCCCTTCTTTCCTCCCAAACACTGTTCACTCTGAGCAACGGAATAATAGTGCCCATCTCATAGGGTGGTTTTATGAATGAAATTAATATATGTTAATACTTAGTACAGTGCTTGGCATATACATATTATTTAAGTATTCTTTATTATTGTTGTTTTTGTTCATCCTATTGTTGTTGTTAACAGTATTACGTAAGTGCCATGGCTTACACTTTGGTGAATCACTAGATTCACTAATCTTGCTTTACCTATCAACACCCTCAATTTTTGCCTCACTGGTTCCTTCCTTCCCCACATACCTTCTAGCTTCTTTCTTAGTGATTTCCACATTCATGCAGATGATCCATTCAACATCGTGGCTTTTTTCATCAATGCTGTACCCTGAGCAAACAGAACAATGCCTGGCTCATGGTTAATAGTAAATAAATACTTTTTGAATGAATAAAAAGGATGTCACCAATCTTTTTTTCCTCTCCACTTCACCACCCCTTGCCACCACCAACTTTCTCTCAGATACACACGCACACACAAACACATACACATACACTCTACCCTACCTACAATATCAAATGTCCACATCATATTCTCTAACTGCAAATTGCAAGCTAATTTGCTAAAGCATTTACTTTACTATCATTCTTTGAAGTCCAATCCACTGATCCTCCTACTTTATTGTTATCCACACTCTTCCTGTTTTCTCCTCCCATGTCCAACATTATAATTATGTCTTCACAAACACCTTCAATCCCCTTGTCTCCATCTATTTTTTTTTCTCATGTGGCAAAACCTAAACACAGAATGGACTCTTCTACCCAATAGTTGCACTTATACAGGCCCCAAGTAACTGGAGAAAATCACATACCTAGGTAAAATGACTGCACTTTCAATTCATGCAGCTGTTATCACTGCCTAGCAATTCTACAAGGTTATTCTGGTAAGTAGGCTTCTTATTTTTTCCCTGGGGTGGGGGGGAAAAATTAGAAGTTCAGACCTTCTTCTATCTCCTGGAAACCGTTATTCTTTTTCCCTTACCACCATTCTTAGAGGATAATCTCATCTAATGCTTTCTATTTTAGAAACCATCAGACAGGAGCAGCCTCATACTCCCACAACCAGAATTAGAAACCCAAGCCTAGGTTTCTTTCTATAATCCCATTACCGTGGATGAAGGTGTCCTTCTTCCTAACAAAAGCCTTCAGCATGTCCTCTGGATCCCATTACTCTCACTTTCTCAAGGACTGCACTCTTGTTCATCTCCTGTGTCTCCTACATCATCCATCCTGCTTTCTCCCTGGATCGTTACCATTAGCAAATAACTGCTACCCCATGATTCCACATTCCATCCACCATCAGCTCCTGCCCATTTCTCTGATCCTCTTCTTGGCCATACTTCTGCATGTGCATGCTGCCAGCACCTCATATTCTTCAATGACAATTCAGTTCACTCTACTCTTGCTTTTCCCCTTACTTCTGGCCACTTATTTTATGATTTCTATGTGGTACCCTTCTCTTCTGTCCAACCTCTAAATATTGAAATTCCCTAGGTTTTGACCCTATACAACCTTATTCTTTTTTTCTCCACCTTTCTTCCTAGGCTTTTCTCATGCAAATACAGGCATTATCTATATGCTAACAACTCTCAATATGCGTCTCTAGCCCAAACTTCTCCCCTGGACTCCAGCCTTGTATATCCAAAAGACTACTATATATTTTCCCTTAGAGACCTCATGGGTACCTAAAACTTGACATTTTGAAAACAAACATGACAAATCCCCTATTCCACTCACATTCCTCACCTTTCAAAATTCCCCAATGCAGTCAATGGCAGTAATATTCAACCAGTTGCCCAAGCCAGAAACCTGAACTCAATCTTGATTCCTCACTCTCCCTTTATTCACAGATATAATTAATCTTTCAATAATCTAACTTCCAGTACACATCTGTGAAATAAAATTTATATTTTATGGCATGAGAAGAAAAATTTAAACAGAAAAAATGTTCTCTTCCCTTTGGCTCCCTCTCTCCCCTCTACTGTGCATTATGTATCTGCATTGTGCATCAACCATCGGTAGAAATACCTGCTCAACCATAAAGAGCAACATTCTCCTAGCATCAACAAGACAACTCCTTAAAAGATAACACACCTTCTTGATCTTGTAAGGGGCCACTATGATGCATAGATCTGGATTGTGTAAACTGTCAATAATATGTCATTTAATGCACAGCCCTCTGTCTCAAAAAATTTATATAACTGTGCCTTGACTTCCAAAGGGCAGAACAGTTCTCAGAGCTTTCTGAGCTGCTGTTCCCAGGTTATAATCCTCAATTTGGCTCAAATAAAATTTTCCATTTCTTTCTTAGATCGACTGATTAATTTTCATCAATTCATCTCAAATCCTTTAACTTCTTTCATTTCTATTGCCACCCATCCTAATCCAAGCCCTTATTATCTCACTTCCACAACAGCCTTCCCACTATCTCCATCTATTCTACAGTAATTCACTATATTCTATTCTCCATAAAAGCCAAAGTATTTTTTTAAAAAAGGAAGAAAGAACATCAGTTTATCTAAATGTTAATCCCGCCCCTCCAACCACCTGCCCCACTAAAAAGCCTTCCTTTTGCATTATGAAAAAAAGCCAAATATTCTAACGTGGATTTGAAGCCCTACCTGATTTTGGCCCTGCCTCTCTCTCCAATTTCATCTGCTACTTTTCTCCTTTCAGGTCTTCAAACTCTATGATATCTTTCACACCAGAGGTTTTCAGCCATTCTCTACCCTCTGCTGGGCATGATCTTTAGTGCTCTTCACTTCCCTCCTCTAATCCTTCAAGCTTCAGATTAAATGTCACCTTCTCAGAGAGGCCTCCTTTGCCCATACTAAGTGTGACCCTCATGCTATTTTCTAACACTAAAACTGTTAAATTTTCATTACTTATCACAGTTTTAAATTACGTATGTATTTGATTGTTCATTTGTGCCCTGTTTCTCTCTACCATTAGACCACAAGACCCATAAGGGAAGAAACCATATATATTTTATTTACTGAAGTATACTTAATCCCCACCATAAGGTTGGTTCCTCAATAAATAGTTGTTAAATAATGTTGAACAAACTCTAAGACTGCAAAGAATATATTTTGAAAGTTACTTAACTAAACTGTGAGCTCCTAAAGACAGTGATGTGATTTCTCTCTACTTTTTTGGCCTTCAGCACAAGCAAAGAGTAGGTCCTTGGGAAGGTTTTTACAAATAAATTGAGATGCATCCTAACTTTGAGTCTGACATCTCAAACAATATAATGCACCAATTACACAGTTCTAGCAACTGCCTAACTCTGCCTGTGTTCTGCAGAGTTAAAGTTTGAAGGACTCTGAGAGAGGCAACATGTGTAATATAGAGGGCCTGGGATTTGAATCAAGACATGCCTGGGAATCTCAGCTTTTTCCCCTTAGTAGCTAACACCTGAAGTAATTAGTTAATGTTCAAAAGTCTGTTTTATGATAGGAATATAATATAGCTATAGAAGTAGAGTTATTTTGAACATTAATTAAGATAATATATATGAAATAATGAGTACATAGTTGGCTTATGATAAATGTTAGCTCCCCTCTTAGCATGTAAGAATAAATCCTATTTGGGCTAGAAGTGCTCTTGGAGATTATTCAGATATCTCTCCTGATTTTACAGATGGACACTTGTTTAGGGTCACATAAAATATCAGTGTGAAAGCTGAAATTAGCATGTGTATCTTTTCTCTGTATTAGTTTTCTTCTATTGAAAAGAGGATATTATAAAATATTCTATGACACAGTTTTAGGGAAAAAAAAGTACTATCATTATCATAGTGGACCTGCTATAGAAGATAACCTTGAAAACTTGAGGATAAGCAAATTTTGTAAAGGCAGTAGCCAGTATCCCAGAGCTATTACCTATTCCAATTGGATCAACAAATATGAATCGTATACTTAACTGTGCTGGGGTTGAAATAAATGAGACTGAAGATGCAAATCCTCACTGAATATTTTTAAGCCAAGCATAGCACGTTAACTCAACACAAAGTTCATTGTCAATTCTAAGATATACATTTCCCCCCATTTAACATTTCTGAAATCCAGATACATTTTACAGTCTCTGTGACAGTAATGATTCATTGACACTGTCTGAGTGCATATATATTTGCTAATGTGTCAGTGGTTTGGGAGGAAATCCCAAGATGACAATGGACACTTTGAAGAAAAGACTGCATCGCCACTTCTTAAAGACACAGAAGCTGCTACTGTGTGCAAAAATGTGTCTATTCACAACACTGAGTTAAGTATTTCAGAAGAGTTTGGATCCTGAATGTTCTCAAAATATCTTAACATTTCATTTGCGTGTTCTTTTCATTATACACAAGAGAGAGCTATGATAAAAATCTCTGCATAAATAAGTTTAAAAGAGGTCTTTCTGGAAGTGAAAATAAAAATTCAATGTAATAAGAAAGCATTGTGTCAGAATTTAATTGGCAACATTTTTCTTTCTCACTAGTTCATAAATAATGGTGCATCTTACAGTTGACAGCTTCTTAAATTTGATGAAATGTGGTAAGTCACACCAAATAAAATGCTGCAGGCTGTGTAACACTTTCTAATAAAAATATTCCAATCAAATCAATCTTATACTGATTAACAACAATTTAGGTTGTGTCTCTATTAAAATGCTATTAACCCCTTTACTGAACACTGAATATGGTTAATTATAGTATGGTAGTTAAGAGTAAGAACTTTGGAATTCTGCAGAATTCCACCTGCAATTCAATCTTGACTCCCCCATTTTACCAATTCTGTGACCTTGGACAACTTACTTAAACTCTCTCATACACAGTTTTTGATTTTTTTCAAAATGGATGAAATAATAATACTTATCTTTTAAAGTCTGTTGAAAGGATTAAATGAGATCATGCAAATAAAGCAATTAGCAGTATGTGGGTCCTATGAATGGCTCAATGTCTGTTAACCACTACGTTATTATTGCCATTATTATTATTATAATGATATTATATTACTTGATCTTTACAACATCCATTTGAGACCATTATTATCTCCAATTTGGAGATAAGTTTGATTATTAAAAACTTTCTGTTGGAAAAGGGTTACACAGACCACTGATTATTTAGAAAACTTACATAAATTATACTAGTCAGTTAATTGTCAGATACTCAAGCTTAAGTTCCTCACCACTTAATATTTAAGAAAAGCTTGATTGAGAGAGAAAAAAAATACATGGAAAATAGCCTAAAATGTATATAGTTCATGTGCTTCTTGACAGACTCTAAAATTTATCTTTGGATCGAGCCAGGGCACAAGAGAACACTATTGCAGTGTCTCCCAAGGGGAGAAAGTGGTGGGGAGGGAGGGTGGTGGTGGGATGAATTGGGACATTGGGATTGACATATATACACTAATATGCATAAAATAGATAAATAATAAGAACCTGCTGTATAAAAAAATAAATAAAATTTAAAAAAAATAAAGAGAACACTATTGTGGTGTCTTATAGAGTTGCTTTTATCAACATGGCAGATAACAAAGGACTACAATGAGAGATGTTATAAGAAATGGCCCTATGAGACTTTTTCCTTGCTGTTAAGGATATGTCTGAGAATGTTGCTTACTACATTATATATTCTTTAAAGATCACCTAATCCTTTTCCCCTCCCCTGGGTCTCAGTGTCAATAAAAGCTGTGTTTTTCCCAAGAAACTTAATTGAGTTTTGTAACAGATAATGTGACCCGTATGTCTGATCTGTATCTCTTCTTGCCTTGGTTGCTAGAAAACTCAAAGTCAAGTTTATTACTCAACCCCAACAAATGTGGGTATTAACCTTACTTTGGCTTTCTCTTTCCCCTCCTGTCATTTTGCCAGAAGGGACAGTTTGTGAGATGTCTCTGAGATGGGAAAGAGCCTAGTGTCTTTTGGGCACTAAAAGAAGACCATGTAATGTTGGGTCATTTTTAGAGTTGCTAGACATGAAGCTGAAAAGATAAGTATGCCAGCTGGGGACCTTGGAGGCAGTGATAAGCTCTGTATTTTTACCATCCATTCCAAAGAATTTATGGCAAACAATATATTAAAAATAAATCAGTCAACAAATAAAACATATAAATAAATACTAAATATCTTAATTCTATAGATTTCCTATGGGAAAACATGAATTGAACTACCATGTCCCACTTCCAACCCTGGTGTGCAATAGAGTCCTTCACAATCATCAGAAAGCAGAACAGAAAGGTGAAGGTCAAATGATACTAGGTAGAGCAAGATTGGTATAAATGCATTTTGATATGGAGATCTTATGCCAGCATCTGCCTGACTGGAGCCCTGACCCACTGCCCACCTGCTGCTGTTGCAGAATTAACTCCACCCACATGAGCACGCTACATGTGCCAAGTCTGACCATAGCACTGATTTATAAGCAATTTGGAGGCTTTAAAACAGCAGCAGGCTGATGTAGCTCCACAGAGAGGAATAGGACCTGGGTTCGAAATCAATTCTGTGACTTAATAAGCTGTGTGACCTTAGGTAAGTCACCTTCCTGAAACTTGTTTCCTCATGCATCACAGAGGAATAATGGTACTGTCATTCTTACCACACAGGGTTGTTAAGATTAAACGTAAATAAAGTAAAGGTAGTAGCAAGATACTACAGAAATAACACTGGTGAGGAAAACAGGAGAGCTGACTGTGCTTCCTCTGGCTGAGCTTTAGATTCTGTGAAATGAGGTGGTTGGATTAGAAAATCTCAGAAGGGGATCATCTACTAACTCTATGGTTTGTAGAAGAGTTACACAAAAGAAAGACCGTTTGGATGTGAGAAATGATCAGAGAATGGGTATCTGCCTGGGCTCAGAGGTATGGTTACTAGCAATTTTCTTAAGGACTACGAATCAGCCCACAGGAGCCCAAGGTTTGTTAGTGGTCAGTGGGTGACTTGGGGATGCTGACAAGTTTGAAAGGAAAGCATTTCACAGTATGGGTGTCTAAGGTGCTTTTTAATGGAGCCATAAAAGTCGAAGTGTACCAAAAAGAAAAAAAAAAAAAAAGAAGAAGAAAAAAATATCTGGGCATTTAATCATTCAACAGCAGTATATGTAAGAAAATAGCATATCCTAGTGCATTTTATGGAAAACAGAAAAAGGCCTATATTGGAGAATTTAGATATCTGAAATATAAGGATCTTTATTTGGCCCCTTTCCTATGTAGGCACTTACTATACCTATCACTTAGTCCTCATAATAATACTGAGAAGTAGGGTTTAATGTCTCCACTTTATAGGTGGGAAAATGATACTAAGAATGCTTGAATAATTTACTCATAGTCATACAGCCAGCAAGTGGTGCAAACGAGATATAAAGCACAGATCATTGGCTTTGAAGTCCACACTTTGAATTCTTTCTATTAAATCAGGCTGCCTCCCAAGGAGAACCAGAGCTGTGTTCATCAAACAGATCAAGTGTATATGGAACATAATTAGACTGAATATGCAGACAGTCTAAGCAGATGAGATATGGTGGCTTCCCTATTGGAAAGGAAAGAGTATGAAGATTATAAAAAAATGATAAAAATAAAAATAATAGAAAATAGCTAGTTGAAGCTTTATAGATCACAAATTACTTTCCTATTCATTAACTCATGTGTTCCTCACAATTATCCTGCAAAGTAAGTAGTATCATCTCCATTCTCAAATGAGGAAACAGGTTCAGAGAAGGTGAATGACTTTCTCAATGTCACCCAGATACTGAGTGAAAGTTTGAGCCCAAATCTGTCTTTCTTCCAAGTTCCTGTCCTTTTCAGCATGCCAAGTCAACCAGATTTCTACTCTTATGGTCTGGACAATGTTATTCTGTAGAAGAATGATTTTTTACTAGACTTATTTTCATTAAAAAACAGCCCCTCATTCCTAGTTACAGGAAAAAGAAAAAAAAATCAGTCCCTCTTTTGAGTTTGGCACCAAATTTCAACATGTTGGGGTGAGGGGGGTGGGGAGGAGGTGTCCCCACAGCAACAAGCAAGTGTCCAACACCAGCAAGGCATCCTATAATTCAACTCAGTTCTGTTACTATCTACCCAGAGGCAGCATCAAATTCCACAGGTTGAAGACTCAATCCTACAAGAATGCGTGCCCGCTCCCAACTTCAGATGCCAGTAGGAAGTCCAGGTTGTCCCCTGTGCTTCTGACCAACTGGCTATAAATCGGTGGTCCCCACAAGGCCTTTCTTGGGTCCAATTAATTTGCTAGAGCAGCTCACGGAGCTCAGAGAAACATTTTACTTACTAGATTACTGGTTTACTATTAAAGGATATCATTCAGGAACAGCCAGATGAAGAGATGCATAGGGGAAGGTATATGGACAGGGGAGTAGAGCTTCCATGCCCTCTCCAGGCTCCCCATTCTCCCCACACCTCCTCATGTTCACCAACCCAAAAGCTCTCCGAACTCTGTACTGTTGTTTGTATGGAGGCCTCATTACAGAGGCATGATTAATTAATCATTGGTCTTCGGCAATTGAACTCAATATCCAGGCCTTCTCCCCTCTCTGGAGTTGGAGGTGGGGGTGGGTAAGATTGAAGGTTCCAACTCTCTAATCACAAGGATGTTTCTCCTGGCAACCAGCTGATCCTTAGGTTAACTAGGGGCTTTCCAAAAGTCACCTCATTAACATAACAAAAGACACATTTATAGCTCTTAAACACAGGATATTCCAAAGGTTTTAGGAGCTGTGAGTCAGGAACAGTGGACTAAGACAAAACATATATGAGAAATATATATTTGGAACACTGATATTAGAGCAGTGCTAGTCAAAAGAAACAGCTGTTATAAGTCTCTAAAGACACCCACCTAAGCTTAGACTAACCCCACAACACAAGTCCAAGAATTAATAACATATACCCTATGGTCATCTAAAAAATAACCAGTGCTGGACTTCCCTGGTGGCACAGTGGTTAAGAATCTGCCTGCCAGTGCAGGGGACATGGGTTCGAGCCCTGGTCTGGGAAGATCCCACATGCCATGGAGCAACTAAGCCCGTGCACCACAACTACTGAGCCTGCGCTCTAGAGCCTGAGAGCCACAACTGCTGAGCCCATGTGCCAGAACAAAGAGTAGCCTCCATTCACTGCAACTAGAGAAAGACTGCGCACAGCAACTTAGACCCAACGCAGCCAAAATCAAACAAACAAATAAATAAATAAAATAACCAGTGTTGCCAAGATAGGTTTTTGCTGCACTGTTAAGGACCTAAAAAGATTGTCACTGCTGGGAATGACCCTATACTGTAAGAGTCAAAATCAATCTACTGTTCCAATTAGCCTGGCAATTACAGAAACAATGACGTTTAACCAACTTGCCCAGGCTGCTGCTTAGAAAATAAAGAAAATTGCCAAGGTCCTCAGAGTTCCATAGTGATCTACAGACTTCACAGTGCTGCTACATCCATAATCTCTGATCTTCACAACAATCCTATAACCTAAGACAGACATAGGAGATTATTCCAAATATATGGGTGAGAAATTGTTACAGAATGCAAGTTCGTGTGCTGGACGCACAGTGAGGGCAAACAAACTGAAACATCAGAGTTTGGAGCACAGAAAGTTTTATTGCAGGGACAAGCAAGGAGAATGGGTGGCTTGTGCTCAGAAAAACCCAAATTCCCCAATGGTTTTGGGGGAGAAGTTTTTATGGGCAAAATTTGGGGTGAGAGCTGTGGGGTGTGTGACTTTCTTCTTTTTGGTTGGTGATGAGGTAACAGGGCAGGGTGGTGCTCTAGGAATCTTGTGCACAGCCTGAAGTTACCATCCTCCACCTGGGTGGGGCCTTAGTTCCTGCAGAAGAACTCAAAATATTGTTATGTATATTCCTTGAGGAGGAACCAGGATCCTGCTTTAATTGTTGCACTATATTTTCTTGATTGTTTGGCCTTTGTTTCTGCATTCCCTTACTTCCCTGAATAGCAATGGTTTGAATCTGCTCCTTGGAACTCAGGGAGGTCTAGGAGGCTGAAGCGTTTATCCTATAAATAAGAAATGGGACATGGAAAGGCTTTTGTGCCCAGGAGGGCCCCACGGGGTCCTGTTTGGTTACAGAAGCTGAGTCATAGAGAGAAAAAGAGAACTAAACTAAACTGAGCACTTACTGAAAAAGAGTAGGACTCTGTGGGGCTCCTGGGCACAGAAGCCTTTCTGTGTCTCCCATTTCTTGTTTGTAGGGAATGGGTTTCGGACTCCATGAACTTCCCTGAGTTCCAAAGGGCTGGTTCAAACAGGTGCTAATCAGGGAAGGGAAGGGATGCAGAGACAAGGGAGGAGCAGTCAAGAAATAATAATGCAGCCTTGGGACAGGATCCTGGTTCAACCTCAAGGGATACACATAACAATATCTTTGAGCTCTTCTGTAGAACTAAAATAACTAAAATCCCCAACAAATGGAAGATGTTAACTACTTGATGAAGCATTCTTTATTCCAGAGAGAAGGTCACAGTTTGATACCCTCAAGAACCACAGAAGCTCATCAGGAGACCACCTGAGGCCAGATTAAAGGAATGCAGGCCCTGCACACACCCTGATCCTTATCGGCAACCCTACCTTTGAACCATTGCTATAAAACTCCTCACCAAATCCCCCCTGGGTTGGGACACACAGTTTTTGAGGGCGTGAGCCCACTGTGTCCCCCTTTGCCTGGCAAAGCAATAAAGCTATTCTTTTCTACTTCACCCAAAACTCTGTCTCTGAGATTCGGTTCAGCACTGGTGCACAGAGGCTGAGTTTCGGCGTCACTACTATAGGCAACTATTTTATGCGTGTACACTTAGTCCTCACAGTCACCCCAAGACCTATCACAGGAAGATATGATAATGAAAAAACTCAAGTTTAGACAACTATTAACTTGTCCAAATTTACACACACTAAGTGGTAGGATTAAATAATAGTCTTGGCAGATTCTCCACAGTTTAATCAAGGTCTGTCTTGGAGGATTGGTAGTACTGTTGTCTAGTCCACCCTTTTTAACTTACACCATGGTACCTATTTTGATGTATTGTAAAATGACTTGCCCAAAATTACTTACCCATTTGTCTTCCCTGACTATACATAGTTCCCTCAGTAAAGGAATTTTTCTTAATTTTATCTTTATATCTCAGAACCCAATAAAGAACTTAGCAGATTTTCAGTGATTTTTAATGTTTCATAAACTGAACTGAAATTTGGCTTTGGTATAGACTCTGACATCAAAGATCCTGGATATAGACTATTTTAGCTATGATATATCACATTCAAAGACATTTAAAAGGGCTTGGAGTTACGCTAATGATATGGATAGAGTAGGATACTTACACAGGTAGTTTTAGGAATCCCACTATTATAGATAGAAAGGGATTATAGATAGAGAGGGAGCTTTAGGAAACTTTGGGAGACCACTGTAAGTTAATGATCACTCAGGAAAGCTATCAGAACATCATCAAATGAAGCAGGCTTGCTTAACAATAAAGCCATAAATAAAAGCATGAGATATGCTCCAGGCTATTAAGGGAAAAACAGAGGCTTTCATCTTGCTCGCCAAGGTCAGCAAGATAATGATCCTTAGGACCAAGGATAAGACTATAAGGGTAAGGTGACATTCCAAAGTAGAAGACCCTCATTATACTGAAACCACAGATGATTTAACATATTTTAGTATATGTTACCACACCTCTGCTGATTTGAATAGTGCCATGACAGTCCTAGTTTGACCTTATAGAGTCAAACACTCTCTCACTCAATGCAAAGGAGGAGCTAATGATGTAAGCCTGATATCTACTCAAAGAATGAAAAAGAAGGTGGTCTTCTATCCCTCCTTACTTTTCCTTTGATTATAAAAATGTAGCCCACTTAGTTCTCAAGGCAGAACCCTCTTGCCTGCCTGCCTGTATCCTTCACAAGAATCTGAAATTAATAACTCTACTTCTTGCCTATCACTTTGCCTCTCACTGAATTCTTTCCAAGCTGAGACATAAAGAACATGAGCTTCATTAAGTCCTGAGACATGTTGTGTGATTTCAGTTAGAAGATTGTGGGTTTGAGTCCCATCTGAGGTGCAACTGGGTTCAAGTCCCATCTGAGGTGTGCAGTTTCACTTCCAGTCATGATGCAAGTACAGAAACCAGATTTACCCTACTGTCTTAAACAATTAGAAAATGAACAAAAGATATTAAAAAATTGTTTTCAGATATTGGACAATAGGCAATGCAGGGCTCTCATGTGTAAAACAAGAGAGGAAAGTGAGGTAAGGCTTGTAATCAACTAGGCTTTTTGCCTGGAGGCATATTTTTGATGGTGGAGAAAGGAGGGGATACCAAGCATAGCCTAATGGTGTTGCAAAATTGAGAAGATAAAGATCAGAATCCAGAGATTCTGAAATAATGAGGGATAGTACTTGAGAAGAGGGGGCTTTGCAGAAAAAGATCTTCAGAAATTTGCACAGTGGTGCCTTGAGTCTTTGCTGTCTCCAAATGCATGCATAAGGGTGAAACTCCATGAGATCAGGAAAAGAGCAACTGGGGAAAATTGTTAGCTGAACACTTTCCAGAGATCATAGAGAGGTTAGGAATTGGTCATGTTCCAAGAGTGGAGAGCCCTCACTGATACCTTGAGTCATTTGCAAAAGACACCATAAAAGGGCCAGGCCTCAGAAACAGGGTTAAACTATTTCTAGAGTAAAGGCACTCTTCCTTAAAATATCTTAAAAACCAAACTATAAAACGATCAAACTGAACTGCAACTCAACTTCCAGCCAAAACAAAACCCAGGTCTTTAAAGAAAGACAACAAAGTACAAACATACAAAATCCAGCAGCAAATCAAAAATTAAAGATATATCAAGAAGTAGGAAAATGTGACCAATAATCATAAGAAAAATAAGTCAATAGAAACAAACTCATAAATTGTAGATATAGTGAAGTTAGCATACAAGAACATTAACTAAAGGAAAATAGTCATAATTAGAGTAATGGAAGATATTAAATTAATCAAATGAAACTTCTAGAGATAAAAAATACAAATCTGAAAAAAAAATTCACAGGATAGACTTAATTTCAGAAAAGATACTACAGAAGTAAAGATAGAAAACTTGAAGACAAAGCAATAAAAACTATCCAAAATGAAGCACAGAGATTTAAAAAAAAGGAAAAGAAAAAGAAAAAGAAAAAGTGAAAAAAATTAAGAGTCTCAGTGACGTTTGGGGCAATATCAAATGGTCTAACGCATATGTAAATGGAATCACAGGAGGAGAGGAGAGGAGAGAGAAAAAGGACAGAAAAAATATTTGTTAGTGAAGAAATAATGGCTGAAATTCTTCCAAATTTGATGAAAAATATAAACCCATAGATCCATGTAGCTCAGTGAACAACAAGTAGAATAAACATAAAGTAAGTACACCAAGACACATTATAATAAGATTTGTGAAAACCAGTGATAAAGAGAAATATCTTAAAGGCAGCAAGGGAAGTGGGGAGAAGTAAGACTATGGAAAGAGAAATAAAGATAAGAATGACTGCAGAAATCTAATCAAAACTATGTAAGCCAGAAGACAGTCGAACAGCATTTTAAAGTGCTGAAAAAGACTGTCAACTTAAAATTAGAGCAAAAATGTTTCAAAATAAAAGTGACATAATTGGGGCTTCCCTGGTGGCGCAGTGGTTGGGAGTCTGCCTGCCAATGCAGGGGACACGGGTTCGAGCCCTGGTCTGGGAAGATCCCACATGCCGCAGAGCAACTAGGCCCGTGAGCCACAATTACTGAGCCTGCGCGTCTGGAGCCTGTGCTCCGCAACAAGAGAGGCCGCGATAGTGAGAGGCCCGCGCACTGCGATGAAGAGTGGCCCCCATTTGCCGCAACTAGAGAAAGCCCTTGCACAGAAACGAAGACCCAACACAGCCATAAATAAAAATAATTAATTAATTAATTAATTAGTGTTTTTAAAAAGTGACATAATTAAACATTTCTTAATAAAATAACTCAGTCTTTGTTAAAAATTAAAGCAAAATGAAAGCTTTTTCAGCTAACCAAATTAAGATAATTTGTGACCAGCAGGTTTAGGTGTTTAAAACAAAAATAACAGCAATGTATTGTGGGTTGATATGTAGGTATAAAATCTATGATAAAAATAGCAAAAGAACAGGAAAAAATATAAGTATATTGCTTTAAAGATATTTCGGTATATGCGAGCAGTTATAATACTATTTGAAGGTAGGTTGTGATAAGTCACAGATACTTATTGCAAACCCCAAAGCAACCCTGAAAAGGTAAAACAAAGAGGTTTGGCTAAAAAGCAAACAGTGAAGATTGAATAGAATCCTTAAAAATACTCCAATTAATCCAAAAGAAAGCAGGAGCAGAGGGGAAAAAAAGTACCGAGAACAGATGGAACAAATGGAAGCAATGGAAAACAAAGAGGAAGATGATAGACTTAAACCCAGCCAAATTCACAAGCACATTATATTGAAATGATCTAAACACTCCAATTAAAAGCAGAGATTGTCAGACTGAATTTAAAAATCAACGTTGAACTATACGCTGCCTACAAGAATTTTATTTTAAATATAAAGACACAAGCATTTCTTTGTAAGAAGAATGGAAAATATATACCATGCAATCAGTAACCATTAGAAAGCTGCAGAATTATTACATTAACATAAAATAAAGTATACTTCAGAGAAAGAATATCAACATGGATAATGAGAAAATTTCACAATGATCAAGGGATCACTGCATGAAGAAGACAAAAATCATAAAAATGTATGCACCTAAAACAGCTTTGAAATACATAAAGTAAAATCTGACAGAACTGAAAGAAAAACAGATTCACAATTATAGTTGGAAACTTCAACAATCCTTTATCATCAATTGATAGAACACTGAAAACTTCAAAACATTGTTGGAGAAATTAAGGAAGACCTAAATAAATGAAGATATACACACTGCTCATGTATTAAAAGATTTAATACTGTTAGGCTATCAATTATCCTAAAATTTACCTACAGATTAAATGCAATCCCAATTGATAAATTGATTGCATAATTTATATAGCAATACAAAGAAACTAGAATAGCCACAACTTTTTTGAAAAAGAAAAACGAGTTTGGAGAGCTTAAACTACCTGATTTTGAGACTTTCTGTAAAACTAAAGTAATCAATGATGTGTGAAATTGGCCTAAGGATAGACATAGATCAAAGGAACATAGTGGAGTCCAGAAAGAGGATATGAATAGAAATGGAATGTGGTCATTGATTTTTAACATCACAGACAGCCAGTATAATTCAATCAGAAAAGGATTATCTTTTCAGCAAATGATGCTGGAACAACTGTATGTCCATATGGAAAAAAATAATAAATCTTGACCCTAATATCATACCATATACAAAAATTAACTTGAAATCACAGATATAAATGTAAAAGCTTAAACTACAATATTTCTTGAAAAAAAATATAGGAGAAAAATGTTTTACCTTAGGTTAGGCAAAGATTTCTTAGATAGGATACAGAAAGCATGAACCATAAAAGAAAATAATATGATAAAATTGATAATATGAAAATTGAATGTTTGCTCTATAAAAGAAACTACTC
This sequence comes from Eschrichtius robustus, assembly GCF_028021215.1. Lineage (NCBI taxonomy): Eukaryota > Metazoa > Chordata > Mammalia > Artiodactyla > Eschrichtiidae > Eschrichtius > Eschrichtius robustus. The sequence continues at coordinate 41,014,288 of NC_090826.1, forward strand.
AGAAAATGAAAAAACAAGCCACAGAAAAAGAGAAATTATTCATAAATCATGTATCTGACAACCTGTATCCAGAAAATATAAGTAATTCAGACAATTCATTAATAAGATAAACAATAAAATCAGAAATGGGCAAAAGATCTGAATAGATTTTTAACCAAAGAACATAAACAAATGCACAATAAGCTCATGAAAAATGTTCACCATCATTAGCCACTAGGAAATGAAAATAGAAACTACATTGCACACTACTACATACCCACTAGAAGGGCTAAGATTAAAAACACTAATAATAGCAAGTGTTGACAAGGATATAGTATAACTGGAACTTTCATACATTGCTGGTGGGAATATACAGATGGTACATACAACCATTTTAGAAAACGGTTTGCCAGATTTTTATAAAGTTAATAAATATATTTACTGTATAACCCATTAATTCATTCCTAAGTAGAAATAAAATGGTATGCCTTTAATTTCCTGGTTTTAAAAAATATTACAAAGCTAGAGTAATTAAAAGAGCATGGTACTGAGGAGTGATGTCTGCAAGATGATGGAATAGGAAGCCTTGGACCCTCCTTCCATCCACAAACACACTGATTCAGCAACAACTCATGGACAAAAAATTTTTAAATACTGGATATCCACATGCAAAAGAATGAAATTGAACCCTTATCTTACATCATACTAAAAAGCAATTCAAAATAGATTAAAGGCTTAAATGTAAGGCATGAAACTGTAAAGCTCCTAGAAGAAAACATAGGGGAAAGGCTTCTTGACATTGGTCTTGGCAATGATTTCATGGAGATGACACCAAAAGCACAGGCAATAAAAATAAATAAACAAACAAACAAACAAATGGGACTAAAACTAAAAAGCTGTTGCATAGCAAAGGAAACAATCAACAGAGTGGAAGGTAACAGAGTGGGAGTATATATTTGCAAACCATATATCTGATAAGGGGTTCATCTACAAAATACATAAGGAATTCTTACAATGCAATAGTAAAAAACAAAAAATGAAAAACTAGTAACCCAATTAAAAATGGGCTAAGGACTTGAGTAGTCATATCTCCAAAGAAAACATACAAATACATGGCCAATGGATATGAAAAATTACTCAATGTCACTAATCATCAGGGAAATGCAAATCAAATCCACAATGAGATATTACCTCACACCTGTCAGAATGGCTGTTATTAAAAAAATGACAATAAGTGTTGGCAAGGATGTGGAGAAATTGGAACCCTTGTACACTGTTTGTGAAAATGCAAAATGGTGTAGCTATAATGGCGAACATACAAAGTACTCAGAAAATAAAAAATAAAACTACCATATGATCCAGCAATCCCATTTATAGGTATTTATCCAAAAGAACTGAAATCAGGATCTCAGATATCTGCATTCCCATATGCAGCACTGTTCACAAAGTCAAGATCTAGAAACAATTGAATGAACAAAGAAAATGTGGTATATACAATGGAACACCATTCAGCCTTAACAAAGAAGGAAATTCTGTATTAGGTGACAGCACGGATGAACTGTGAGGATATCATGCTAAGTGAAATAAGCCACTCACAGAGGGACAAATACTGCATGATTCCATTTACATGTGGTATCTAAAATAGTCAAACTCATAGAATCAGAGAGTAGAATGATGGTTCCCAGGGGTAGGGGGGAGGAAGAAATTGGGAGTTGCTAAACAATGGGCATAAAGTCTCAATTATACAAGATGAGTAAGTTTTAGAGATGTACTGTACAACACTGTCCCTATAGTTAACAATACTGCATTGTATACTTAAAAATGTATTGAGAGTAAATCTCATATTAAGTGTTCTTAACACAATAAAATAAAATTTCAAAAAATAATAAAATAAAATTATATGCCTTCACAAAAACTTATACTGAATACCCATAGTAGTTTTATTCACAAACACAACTCAAATTTACATCAACAAATGAGCAGCTAAAAATGTTACAGTATATTTATAGAATGGAATGCTACTAAGCAATTTAAACAAATGAACTACTAATACCTGCAAAACACAGTACTGAGTAAAGAAGGTAGGAATGAAAGAATACATACTTTATTATTCCATTTATATTAAACTTTAGGAATGATGAATTGAATCTACAATAGAAGAATGCAGATCAGTGGTTGTTTGGTGAGGGGGTCAAGGAGGGAGGTTGACAGGAAAGAGGCACAAGAGAACTTTTGGTGGTGATGGAAATATCACAGTGGTGGTTCCATGAGTGTATACATTTGTCAAAATTCATTGATCTCTACCCTTATTATGTGAGTAATTTATTGTATGTAAGTACATATCAGTAAAGTTATTTTATTTAAAAGAACAAAGTTCTTATGGAGCTGCTCATCTACTATAAGAGGGAGAATCAAATGAGCAATAACAAGTGTGTTAAATACTATGTTGGGGAAATCCAGATGCAATGAGAGTACCTTATAGAAGCAACTAACCCAACTTAGAGGTTTACAGAGATTTCTCAGGGGAAGCTGAGATCTGAAGGAGACATCAAAATAGTTTTGTAAAATAGACATAACAGCATGTGCAAATGCTTGGGGCAAGAGAGAATGGTACGTTTACTACCAACAACAACATATGTTTTTTGGGTTTTTTGTTTGTTTGTTTGTTTGTTTTTGTTTTGAAGAGATATTTATGAAGCAGGAGAACGGACAAGCTTGACAGGATTTGGTGATTGATTGAATTCTGGAAAGATCAGAATCGGGAATAATGCTCTGAATTCTGCCCTGAATAACGAGGTGAGTCGTAGTGGCATCTTCTGAAATAAGAGACATTGAAGGAGCATCAGTTTATCGGGATGGTGATAGATTAAGTCTATTTTTGAATGGAATTTGAAGTACCTGCAATATACCAAAGAAGAGATATGAAACTCATATATGGATATATATATATATATATATATATAGGTTTGCATACAAAGTCAGAGAAGCAACATGCAGTTATAATTAATGCCAACGAATTAGATTAACTTCCCTAGTAGAGTTCAAAAAATGAGAAAAGATGAGGACCAAGCAAGTTAAAGATCACCAATATTTAGGAAATTATCAAAGGGAGAAGAACTTTTGGAGAAGGTAGTGAGAAAAAAACAAACAGGAGAGAGTGGTCTCATGGAATTCAAGAATTCAGTACAGTGTGGTCAACAGGATCAAATGTGATTAAAAGATAAGGAATGAGACCATGTATTATATTTGGTAACAAGGTCATTGTTGACTTGTGAAGAGCAGTTTCATTGGAGTGGTGGAAGCTACTGAAGTAGTAACTGGTAGTAACTGGTGGAAGTTACTGAAAAACGGAAAATGAGAATAGGAAATACAGAAAACTTTTTCAAAATGTTTGCCTGCCAGGAAAGAGTTCAAGGGAATTTTGTAGTCAAGGGCTTTTCCCTCTAAAGTACAGGAATGTCTTAAGTATTTTAAATGTTGATGAGAAGGAGCAGGTAGGTTCTGAAAAGGAGATCATGACAACTTTATTATCATTTATAAAGTCCCATGTTAGCTGGACCCAGGACTCAGAGGAATAAGGAGAATCTTAAGCGTCTGGGCAACACTTCTGACTTGAAGTCACTTCATAAGTGAAGCCAAGGAGAATCACAGTGATTATCAATCATATAGTCATATGACTTGGAAATGGAAGGGATCTTAAAAAGTGACCAAATTCAGCTCCACTGGGGACATCTATCTTAGAGCCAGAAGACATCAAAGGACTTCATATGAGCAATGCTTTTTATCCTCATGTTATGGATTGAGCTTGGCATTATTGTTAGTAGTATGTAAAATGATCTCTTAAATCATTAAGAAAAAAATGAATATATTTTCAGAAAAATGGGTGAAAGATGTGAGTAGGCAATTCATTAAAGGGATAAAAATGCCAATAGACATATTAAAAGGTTTTAATCCCACTATTATTTAAATGCATGTAAAAGAAAACTCTAAAATACCATATTCCTATATTAAATTGCCAACTATTAAAAATGCCATAATACCCAGTGTGGCAAGGAGTTGAGAAATGAATATTCTTCTACACAGTTCAATGGGACTAACTATCGATAAAATAGTTTTCTAGAGGACAAAATTTGACAATATGTGACTGTTCATACCCTTTGACCCTGTAATTACCATGCCAAATATTTATCCTATGGAAACAATTATGACTGCACAGAAGTTCACATGCAAGAATGTTCATTGCTGAGGTGCCAGGTTATGTATAAGAGCAAATATTTACAACCAATGTAAATGGTTAAAAAGTATGGATTTCTTTTAAATAAGCTACTGTATATGATAAAATACTTTATTGCCATTAAAATAGTATTTTTTGAAAACTGTAATAATATATAAAATGTTTGTGATATATTGCTATATGAAAAAAAAACTGTTAAAAAAAACAATAAAAATCCAGAGTATTTTTACGATCTCAATTTTATAAAATGAAAAGTACACACACAAACATGAATACACACAGCACGTGCATGTACACAAAATGAATTAGTGGATCAAACTATAGTATTAACTGTGGTGGTCACTGAATTGTAAGACTTCAGATGATTTTTGTTTTTTCTTTAGGACTTTCTGTACTTTCTAAACTTGCTGCAGTGGACATATATTACTTTAATGACCAGATAAATTAATTGTGCAAAAAATGACATAGTCAAAACTATAAAGAAATATTTTTATTCCAAAGCTGCTAAAAACAAGATCCCAAGTTTAAATTTTCATATGATCTCTCACTAGGTTGTAATGATTATTTAAGGACAAGCACAGAGGCAAAAAGAGCAACAACAAACCCTCTGTCCTGGCAAGTAAGAAAATCCTGTTTCACTGATAAACATAAGTGTAGACAATTTGAAAAAGAACATTTACCTGTCGCCAGGCATTTCACTTGCTTCAACTCATTTCACACAACTAGTCTGAAAACTAAGTTTCATTATCCCCATTTCACAGATGAGGAAAAGTACTCCAAGACATTAAGGAATTTGCCTAAGGCCAGAATTCAAATGCAGATCTTTCCAACTTTCAAGCAGCATCTTGTCCACTATGTGTTGCTGCTCCCATGATTAACAGACATTATACTAGAGAATTCAATTTCTGAAAGCAACCAGGGACCAATTTAAAGTCTAAAAATAATACATCAGGAAAAATGGTGCTGTAAAACCCTTTTAGATTTCTTGCTAAAAAATAACAACTACAGGCTCTTCTAAGAAAAGAGCACCAAAACTACACACCCCTTTCAATAAGCCAGTCTTTAATATCTCTAAGCACTAGAATATTTAATTTGAATTTGGCTGTTGTGACAAATACAATAAATTAACTTGTGAAATTAATCATTTTGTTTTTAATGAAAAAAAATACATAAGCTTTGCCATGTCTATACATATGGCTGGCAGGGATAATGGTTTATATTGAAAAAATACTACTCTGTGGGAATTTCTACTGCCGTTCAAGCTGTAATTCAATTTGTTCTATTTAAATACAAGAAATATGCTAGTCTTTCAGACAATCAGTCCACTTTTGAGGTTCACAGCAGGTTAAAACTGTAACCCTTTTCACTTATAAAAATGAAATCAATGATCTAATTTCATCTCCCCAATAGTTTGTGGCATTAGAATGCAGAGAGAATGCTTTATGAACTGAACCAATTCAATGAAGTCAAATTGACAAATATTTGCTAAGTAATTCAATATGTATCCAGCAGTCTGCCAGATGTTTTATATTTAGCATTTCACCTTTTCCAAATAAAGTCCCCATTTTATAAATCATGATATTAATGATCAGAGGTATTACGTAATTTTAGTCAAGGTCACACAGCTAAAAAATAGCGGAACAAGAATTTGAACCTAGATCTACATAAACCTAAATCCCATGCTATTAACATGACACTAAACTATTTCTGATATTAACTGTATGGTAGAGATTGAGTGATACCGTGTGATAAATGTATTGACAGAAGTTTATACAAAACGATGTTGAAACACAGATGTGGGGAATGATGGTATGGGAACACCAGGAAAACTCCCTGAAGGGGGTGACATTTAAATAGTCTGTGTAATCACTGGTTTCGGAAGGATATGATTGTAATACCTTCTTCTATAATAGAGACTGTGATCTTCATTTCGTATAAAGTGACTGATACCCAGGTTAGTACTCATGATATTGATGTTGATACTGATACTCAGGATCTTCCAATAAATTGAGAACTAAAATCCAGATCTTTCATCCTCAGTCCAGTGGAGTGGCTCTAAAGGGCACAGAGTAGCTGTATAGGAAGTGAGCTAAATGATATAGTGAGTGGGTGGGCAGATGATGTCAGAATTTGGCATCTTCATGGCACTTGGTAATAAAAGAACCACAGAATCTCAAAGCTTCAGAAAGAGACTGTTCAACATCCTGAACATTTCTATCAATACCTATAAAATAATTATTATATAATAATGTGTGCCATTTTTGGACAAGTTGAAAGTAATCACTACAAGAAAAAGGGAAATTGTGCTCTAATTCCTACAGGTGAGGGAAGGAAGTTTGATGCTACCTGGAAGAAACAGCATTTGAGCAGAGTCTCGATTAAAAAAGAAGATTTACATACATGAAGAAAGAGAGCAGGTGGTGGGGCTTCTAGGCAAAGTGAAGAACATGCTTCAGGGCATGAAAGCGTGAAAGTGAGAAGTTCCGGGGACTAGAAAACAATCCAGAGTGGAAAGAGCTTAGGTTGTATGGGAGAGAAAGTGTGGAAGGAAGAAACTAACATTAACACACCAGAGCCAGATCTTGGAGAGTCCTGAATGCCAGGCTAGGCTTTTATATCATTCTCTGTCAGGTGGGTGAATAAAGTCCAAAGAGAAGACTACTGCAGTCAGAACCTTTAAGTAGCAGCCAGAGGGAAAACCAGAGAAGGAACAGTTGGAAACAGACTTTGATGAAGCTAATGGAGAAAAGTGTGTTAAGAGATATGGAGTCAAAAATGGGCCCCAAATTATAGTCTAATTAAAATATCAGTTCTCTTCCCTCAACTCCTGCCTCCTTGCTCTTTCCCTCCACTATCGAAATACTTAAAAAGAGTAATCCACATTTACTATTGCTACTTTTTTGATGTTTGTGTATTCCTTAACACACTGCAGTCTGACTTCATTCCCTATCACGTCACTGAAATGGCTCTGAAAACCTCACCTGTGATCCGGTTGCCAAAGGCAATGGCTGTCCTCATCCCACATAATCCTCCTGTGGCGCTGCTCATCAAATTTATATCTCTAGCTAAAACATCCCTCTCTATCTCCAGACTCATACATCCAATTGCCTTTTCAACATTTCCACTTGGATTCTAACACCTCAATTTAACATGCCCCAAACTGAATTTCTAATCTGACCTCCACAAACCTACCCCAAGTACAGTCATTTCCATCTCAGTTGATGGCAACTCCATCCTCGTTGTGCTCAGAGCAAAAATCCTGAATCATCTTTGACTCCTCTCTATCTTTTACTACACATCCAACCCTTTAAGAAATACTACTGGGTTTACTTTAAAAACACATTCAATAAACAATCAATCTATTGCTACCACTCTGGTTCAAGTCACTGCCATTTCTTGCTTAGATAACAGAAATACCATCAGAACTGGTTTCCTTATTTGTAGCCCTATAGTCTGTTATCAACATAGCAACCAGAGTAGTCTGGCCAAAAGGAAAGGTGTCCAAAATATACTCAGGCAAGCTAGTCCAGAGCAGGTAATTTCTAGGGAGGAACTATGGCTATCTGTGCTGGGTAAGAGGAGGATGGAGTCCAAGCAGAGCCATACTTGTTGCTTTACCATTTACAGAAACACTTCTTAAGTACAGTAATTTATGCAAATCTCACAACCATATTTGGGATCCAGGAGTTATTATTTCCATTTTACAAGTGAGTGTACTGAAGCTCAAAGATGTGAAATGTCATCATTCATTCATTCACCCATTCATTCACCCACTCTTTTACTATTTATTGAGAGCCTGCTATGTGCCAGCTCTACAATTAGGCCAGAGCTCCTCAGTCTGTCCTGGTAGAGCGGGAATTTAAACCCTAGGCTGGTCACCTTTAAGTCCAAGGATCTTTTCCTCTCCATGCAGTGCAAGGGGACATCCAATGAGGACCTTTTCAAATATTTTGTGCATGAAAAGCATGCGAGGAAATGATACATATTTACAGTCAGACAGCAACTACAGCACTTTATGTGCAGTACTTGGCCCTCAATAAATGTGTTAAATGAATAAGTGGGAGGATGTATGTGAAGGCAACAATGGTGCTGCTCTTCCTACCTTGTATGACTATAATGAGGATCAAATGAGACCATGGTGAAAAGGGTCTTGGCAAGGGACCGTTTTAACATTCTTTAACATTTCTACTGTTTGTTGCTTCAAATCCTCTTTGGAAATAAGCAATGATGCATCAGGCTGGGATACACACACTTCTCTACAGAGCAATGACCCTTGGTTATAAGTTATGATCCTATCTCTTTTTAGTTACTGTCTCACTAACAAGATAAAAGCACCTACCTTTTTATCTCCGTATATGACCAGGTTCACGAACAAAATTGGGGCTTAATATCTGTTTCTTGAAGGAACTTATGAATTCCAATTTTAGAGATTAGAAAGTTGAAGCTCAGAAGGCTAAGTGAATAACATAAAGTCACATGGCTATCAAGTGGCCTAACTAAAATTTGGGCTCAGGCCTTCTGACGCTGTTTTCTGGTTTTTTTTTAAACATAGTAGTTTGTACCTCTTAATCCCCCACTGCTATTTTGTCCTTTCCCTCTTCCCTCTCCCCACTGGTAACCACCAGTTTGTTCTTTGTATCTGTGAATCAGTTTCTTTTTTGTTATATTCACTAGTTTCTTTTATTTTTTAGATTCCACATATAAGTGATATCATACAGTATTTGTCTTTGTCTGACATATTTCACTTAGCATAATACCTTCCAAGTCCATTCATGTTGTTGCAAATGGTAAAATTTCATTCTTTTTTATGGCTGAGTAGTATTCTATCCACTCCTGTTGATGGACACTTAAGTTGCTTCCATATCTTGGCAATTGTAAATAATGTTGCTATGAACACTGGGATGCATGTATCTTTTCAAATTCGTGTCTTGGATTTTTTTCAGATATATAACCAGAAGTGGAACTGTTGGGTCATATGGTAGTTCTATTCTTGATTTCTTGAGAAACCTCCATACTGTTTACAACAGTGGCTGCACCAATTTACGTTACCACTAACAGTGTAGGAGGCTTCCCTTTTCTCCACATCCTCGCCAACATTTGTTATTTATGTTCTTTTCTATGGTAGCCATTCTGACAGGTGCGAGGTAATTTCTCATTGTGGTTTTAGTTTGCATTTCTCTGATGATTAACAATGTTGAGCATCTTTTCATATGCCTGTTGGCCATCTGTATGTCTTCTTTGGATAAACGTCTATTCAGTTCTTCTGCCCATTTTTTAATTGGGTTGCTTGTTTTTTTGCTCTTGAGTTGTATGTGCGGTTTATAGACTTTAGATATTAACCCCTTATCAGTCATAGCATTTGCAAATATTTTCTCCCATTCAGTAGGTTGTCTTTTCATTTCATCATTGGTTTCCTTTGCTGTGCAACAGCTTTTAAGTTTAATTCAGTCCCATTTGCCTATTTTTGCTTTTATTTTTTCTGTCAGAGACAGATTCAAAAAATTTTGCTACAATATATGTCAAAGCGTGTTCTGCCTATGCTTTCTTCTAGGAGTTTTATGGTTTCTGGTCTTATGTTTAGGTCTTTAATCCATTTTGAGTTTATTTTTGTATATGGTAATAGAGAATGTTCTGATTTCATTCTTTTATGTGTAGTTGTCCTGTTTTCCCAGCACCACTTATTGAAGAGAATGTCTTTTATCCACTGTATACTCTTGACTCCTTTGGTGTAGATTAATTGGCCAAGTAAGTGTGGGTTTCTGGGCTCTCTATTCCGTTCCATTGATCTATGCATCTGTTTTTGTGCCAGTACCATACTGTTTTGATTAGTATAGATTTGTAGTATATTCTGAAGTCAGGGCGTGTGATTCCTCCAGCTCTGTTCTTCTATCTCAAGACTGTTTTGGCTATTTGGGGTCTTTTGTGTTTCTGTTCAAATTTTAAAATTATTTGTTCTAGTTCTTTGAAAAATGCCATTGGTATTTTGACAGAGATTGCACTGAATCTATAGATTGCCTTGGATAGTATGGTCATTTTAACAATATTAATTCCTCCAATCCATGAACACAGTATATCTTTCCATCTGTTTGCATCATCTTCAATTTCTTTTATCAATGCCTTATAGTTTTCTGAGTACAGACATTTGTCTCCTTAGGTTTATTCCTAGGTATTTTATTCTTTTTGATTCAATGGCAAATAGGATCATTTCCTTAATTTCTCTTCTGATAGTTCATTGTTAGCATATAGAAATGCAACAGATTTCTGTATATTGATTTTGTATCCTGCAACTTTACCAAATTCATTAATGAGCTCTTATAATTTGTTTGTGGCATCTTTAGGATTTTCTATGTAGAGTATCATGTTATCTTCAAACAATGAGTTTTACTTCTTCTTTTCCAATTTGGATTCCTTTTATCTCCTTTTCTTGTTTGATTGCTGTGGCTAAGACTTCCAATACTATATTGAATAAAAGTGGCAAGAGTGGGCATCCATGTCCTATTCCTGATCTTAGAGGAAATGCTTTCAGCTTTTCACCATTGAGTAAGACGTTAGCTGTGGGCTTGTCATATATGGCCTCTATTATGTTGAGGTATGTTCCCTCTATGCCTACTTTCTGGTGAGTTTTTATCATACATGGGTACTGAATTTTGTCAAAAGCTTTTTCTGCATCTAGTGAGATGATCATATGGTTTTCATTCTTCAATTTGTTAATGTAGTCTATCACATTGATTGATTTGCATATATTGAAGAATCCTTGCATCCCTGGGATAAATCCCACTTGGTCATGGTGAATGATCCTTTTGATGTATTGTTGGATTTGGTTTGCTAGTATTTTGCTGAGGATTTTGTCATCTATGTCCATCAGTGATACTGGCCTGTAATTTTCTTTTTCTTTTGATATCTTTGTCTGGTTTTGGTATCAGGATGATGCTGGCCTCACAGAATGTGTTCAGAAGCATTCCTTCCTTTGCAATTTTTTAGAACAGTTTGAGAAAGATAAGTGTTAACTCTTCTCTAAATGTTTGGTAGAATTCACCTGTGAAGTCCTCTTGTCCTGGATTTTTGTTTTTTGGGAATTGTTTTTTTGTGTGTGCGTTTTTCTGATTCAATTTCATTACTGGTAATTGATCTGTTCGTATTTTCTATTTCTTCCTGGTTCAGTCTTGGGAAATTTCACATTTCTAGGAATTTGCCCATTTCTTCTATGTTGTTCATTTTATTGGCATATAGTTACTCGTAGTAGTCTCTAATGATCCTTTGTATTTCTGTGAAGTTGGTTGTAATGTCTCATTTTTAATTTCTGATTTTAATTTCTTTTTTTCTTATGAGTCTGGCTAAAGGCTTATCAATTTTGTTTATCTCTCCAAAGAAATAGCTAGTAGTTCCACTGATCTTTTCCATTGTTTTTTTCATCTCTATTTCATTTATTTCTGTTCTGAACTTGATTTCTTTCCTTCCACTAACTTTGGATTTCATTTGTTCTTCTTTTTCTAGCTCCTTTAGGTGTAAGATTAGGTTGTTTATTTAAGATTTTTCTTGTTTCCTGAGGTAAGCTTGTATCGCTATAAACTTCCTTCTTAGAACTGCTTTTGCTGTGTCCCATCAATTTTGGATCATTGTGTTTTCATTTTCACTTGTCTCCAGGTATTTTTTTACTTCCTCTTTGATTTCTGCAGTGATCCATTGCTTGTTTAGTAGCATATTGTTTAGCCTCCACATGTATTTGTGTTTTTTGCAGACTTTTTTTCTTATAGCTGATTTCTGGTCTCATAGCATTGTGGTCAGAAAAGATGCTTAATATGATTTCAATTTTCTTAAATTTACCAAGGCTTGTTTTATGGACTAGCACTCTAACAGGTTTTTGTCATATACTATTTTTTGACTTAATGTTTGGCCTCACAAGATATTTGAATAATAATAAAATAATAATGGTTAGGTAGAACTTTATAACTGATGTGGTACTTTCCAATATATTTTCTATTTACTCTCACAACAATAGTACATGTACAAATCATAGATGGGGAAACATAGGCCTGGAGTATCTCAGATGTGCAGAATTACACAAGGTCACAGAGCTAACAAATTCAGAAGCCAGTCTTTTCTTCAAACTCAACATCTCTGGTTCCTTCATCTTCATTTCAACGTCCCTCTTCTCTCAAGCTAAACTGTCCCAGGAAAGCAGCATGATCCTCTTAAGACAGGGCATCCACAATTGTACTCATTGCACTGGGACAGGCCAGCACAGAAAAATATGCCCTCCAACTTGCACAGATTTCCAAAAGGAGATATTTTGCCATCTAAAAGAGCTGTCAAGGCTCCAGGGATTTTATTGGTGATGAACAAAGCCAGCTGGCAAAGTATTTGACAAAACTTAACTGCTAGTGATTCTCAAGTTACAGGAGACAAGGATTTCTGAGGTGTGTCCACTGACCTGCACGCAATGTAATCAAAACAGAACTTGCAGGTGCTGTCAGGGTGATATGACATGCATTCAGATTTTTTCCCTTTTCTTTTATTTTTAGGCTTAAAGTTTAGTCCTCTTTTTTTAGTAGTTTTTGGAGCCATGTGACTGGCACAACTCTGGCAAGTGCTATAAATGTAACGGGACTGTGCCTAATGGAAAATTGCCACCATGTAAAACTCGTACTAAATATTTGTACTCCTTCTTGGGGCTTTAAAATGTGGGTGCCATTTCTGAGAGTTAAGAAACTGCTTTAATTACTGAGATATACAACCAAGGGAGAAACACAGTTTCAATGGAGTTTATATTTAAACACAACAAGAATGCACAGTAACATTTACTGGTATTAAACAAGAAGGGACTTATTAACTTTACTCCACTTAGATTCAGTTATACTCAGTTTAACAAACTTTGCAAGTACAATGTAAACTGCATTTCTTCTCAAGTATAAACACCATCCAATGATGAAATCAAATGAATTGGAGACTGGGAAGTAATGCACTTCATTCATTCATTCTTTTATTTATTCCTTAATTCAACAAATATTTATTGAGCAAGGACTCTGGAACCAAAGTCTAGATATAATTCAGGTATCTGCATAGCCCTATGCTATTATTTTTTATCATAATTATTATTACTACCACATATCATGCACTTTTTTAGATATTTGGGAGACAAGTAATAGGAATAATGGTCCATAGTCTCGTGGAGCTTGAATTCAAGTTGTTTTTGTTTCCCATTTTGCTGTCAGACTATTGGCTGTTGCTCATGCAGCTATTAATCTACTTGCTATGGTAGCCCTTTATTTTTCCTGTGTCCCTTCTTATATTTTACTGTGGACTATGAAGCCAGCAACCAAGCTAATTAGAAATATGTCTAAAGCAGGAATCAACAAACACAAAATGAGAATATAAGGATGCTCTGGAGGACCTAAGAGGAGAAAACATGGGGCTATCCTTATAGGAATTGAGGTGACAATACACAGTCAACAATTAGGTAGTAATATAAGATAGTTTTATGAGCTCAAAATAGAATGCCCTGGGGCATGTACCCAGTGTCAAATTCCTGCTCTAAGGTGGACTGTTATTTCACTTAAAATTTTAGTTATCTCCTACTATGTTCTAGGCCCTCTACCAGATACTGGGAGTTAAAAAGAATAAAATAATGTTGTTATTCTCAAGAAGCTCACCAAAGAAAGATATATAAACAACTATAGTACAAGTCACATTGTGATAATGCTATGAAAGAAGTACAAGCTTCTGTGGAAAGAAGGAGCAATGCATTCATTTATTTCACAAAGAATTACTGAGTGCCAACCACACATCAGGTACTGTGTTAGGTGCAATACAGTAGTGAACCTTATGAATTGAAACTTATGGAACTGCTGATTTTGGCAATTGGTTCAACCTACTAAATAAAAAGGGCTCCCTGGCTTTCCAGCTTCCAGGTTGGGTTTAGACAATGGGGAGTCCCAGAAATATATAAGGGAAGGAGAGAGGAGAGAATTGTTTGACTATTTACTTCCCTGCATCCTTCCTTGTGGAGTCACATTAAGCTAGTTATGTGCCTCAATCTATCTTTCTCAGCTCCTGTCAGGTGACTATCTCAAAAGAATTCTCTTATTTTGAGGTCTGATAACCACTTCTTCCCTTTGCTTCTTCAGGTCTTATGTGGTAACAGTGCCCTAGTATTACTAACTCCAGGTACTGAATTATACCTTGTGTCTTCCCTATATCTTGCCAACACCATTGTAAATTGTCCCTATATTAAATTCTCTTCAAGTTCCTGCTAGGACTCTCATCCAGGAAATACGTTTAGAATATTTGAGAAAACTGAAGAAGCTAGTATGACTGGAGCTTAATGAGACATGGGAAGGAAAAAGAAGATGAAATTGCAGAGATTAAATTACGCAGGGCCTTAAAGACTATGATAAGCAATTTGAATGTTACTTTAAGAGTAATGAGAAGCCACCGGAAATATAAGAAAGAGTAGTTAAATTTGCAAGAAGTCAAGGTAGGAACTTCAAGAAGAGTTGAGTCAATAATTGTACATAATATTGGTTAATAGAAAAGAAGGGAAGAACATTTCAGGCAAGGGAACTAATAGTCCAGTGTAGTTACAGGAAAGGGACTTGAAAGAAACTAGGCTAGGAATTCAGCTGGAGTGCTCTTTGTTTTTGTTTTTTGGGGTGTGTGTGTATGTGTGTGTGTGTGTGTGTTTCAACTGAAGTATAGTTGACTTACAGTACTGTGTTAATTTCAGATGTACAGCAGAGTGATTCAGTTATGTACATATATATGTATTTGTTCAGATTACTTTCCATTATAGGTTATTAGAAGATATTTAATATAGTTCCCTGTGCTATACAGTAAACCTTTGTGCTTATCTATTTTATACACAGTAGTGTATATCTGTTAATCCCATACCCATACTAATTTACCCCCCCCCCCCACTTTCCCCTTTGGTAATCATAAGCTTGTTTTCTACGTCTGTGAGTCTATTTCTGTTTTGTAAATAGATTCATTTGTGTTATTTTTTAGATTCCACATACAAGTGATATCATATTTGTCTTTCTGTCTGACTTACTTCACTTAGTATGATATTCTCTATGTCCACACATGTTGCTACAAATGACAATATTTCATTTTTTTATGGCTAAGTAATGTTTCACTTAGCCATATATATGTGCTTATATATAAGCCACATCTTCTTTATCCATTCATCTGTTGAAGGAACCCAGGTTGCTTCCATGTCTTGGCTATTGTAAATAGTGCTGCTATGAACACTGGGGTGCATGTATCTTTTCAAATTAGAGTTTTCATCTTTCCCAGATATATGCCCAGGAGTGGTAGCTCT
Source organism: Eschrichtius robustus (assembly GCF_028021215.1). Lineage (NCBI taxonomy): Eukaryota > Metazoa > Chordata > Mammalia > Artiodactyla > Eschrichtiidae > Eschrichtius > Eschrichtius robustus. Next base: position 41,029,818 of record NC_090826.1, read on the forward strand.
ATTTTTAGTTTTTTAATGAACCTCTGTACTGTTTTCCATAGTGGCTCACACTTAAGTTTTTCTAGGAACCTAAGATTATGACTATGAAAATTGTGCAACTTCTAATGATTTCAGGGTTATAGAATCTGATAAATATTCTGCTGGCTATATACTCTGGGAATCTGGTATCTTAAAAGATATAAACAGAATAATAAAATAATAAAATGTATTATTTAACTATAATTTTTATCAAACTTAGTAAAGACCTAGCATCTCCAATAAAACTAAAAAATAAAGTAAAACCTAAAACATTGTTTAGATCATTGCTTTTCTCTGAAGCTTTCTTCATTTGACCTAATCTTCCCCTCAAAACAGCCTTACTTAGATCTCCTCTACTCAACAATGTCCAGTCACTCATGCCTGTAAGTCAAGAGCTAAAAAAAAAAACCCAAAAAACTGTTGCATGGCTTTCAAAACTTTTTGGCTAAAATTTTTCAGTGATCCTAAACCCACCTCCTCTTTCCGAGCTGGGAAGAGCTCCTCACTCTCTCAAATGCATGCCATATCTATTCCCATCTGCAAACATCTCCTGTCTCCTTTGCCTCACTGTCTTCTTTCTCCAACAAACCAAATGTACAGAGAAGAATGAAAGATTTGGGTTAATGCATATTTGGGTTATAATCCTGGCTCTGCCATTCACTAGTTGAGTGACTTTTGATAAGTTATTACAACTCTTTGAGCCTTAAGTTTCCTCATCTATAAAATGAAATAATAATCCCTGCTCTCATGGGAGTACTGAATGATTTAAATGTGAGTAAAGAATCTAGCCTAGCACTTGGCATGTAAGTGCTCAATAAATATTTTCTTTCCCTTCTTTTACCCTATCTCTATGCTTGTAATAGTGTTAAATTTAGTTCTAAGTTATATCCCAGGAAAGTAAAACTTTTACTTTTTATTGCATAAAACTTTTTATTGCAGATACTACTTCTGTTATTTGAGGGATATTAAAATGTCTATGGAGAATATAAGCTTAATATGGTAATAAAAAAGATATTATAAATAATAATGACAAATTTTTTTATAACTCACAAATTAGTTTCATACCCATTTCTTCACTTTCTTCTCAAAATTACCTTATAGGATGAGCAGGTCAGATATTATTCCTACTTTACAAGTGAAGAAACAGGCTTGAAGATATTACAAGACTTGAACATTTTCACCCAATCTGCAGGGAATGGAGAAAGAGGCAGAACCCAGATCTTCCAGCCCCTTTACAAGGGTTCATCCCATTCCATTCCTGACAGACAGAGATATGTATTAACTGGGTAAGTCACTTCCCTTCTGAGACCTTCCATTGCCCTATGGACAAGCCAACAAAGTAGTAGTGTGTGATAGGGGCCTACCCCCCCCCCCTCCCCAATACTTATCTAGCCTTACCTCCTCCCAAGACTATTCATTAGTTTAAGGAGAAGCCGGACTGAACTTGTTTGTTGTTTCTGAAACACATCAACCTGTTAGTTCTGGGCACATGCTGCTGCTTTTTCTTGGAATGCCCTTCCTGATCCTGAATACCCAGGTAACACCTCTTTATGAATTTTTCCAGATTCAAGGCAAGGATTGCTCTAGCTAGGAGGACTTTCTTGATACCGCATGGAAAGTGGCTCCTTCGTCTTCTGTGTCCCCTGGCACAACCCTGCAACTGTGTCTTGAACTTGGTGCAATTGTGTCTTCTCTGTATCAGTTTTATTTGATGCAAATATGTCTATCTCTGTCACTGGACTGTGAGCTTCACGAGGGCAGGGACTGTGTCATGCTTTTTAATAATTCTCAGTGTGTCCAGACAGGGCTTGGCATGGAGCAGGGACTCAGGGAATACTCGATAACATGATGGATGAATCAAGCTTCCTAGGGTATCCTTAGGTCTGACTGAGAACCCTTACATATGAAAGGAAAACAGTAAATCACAGATCTTCTCAGGAAGGAGTCAGTCTTAACCATTTACATACACCAAGGCATGGGGAGTGAAGTGGAAAAACAAAAACAAAAATGTAGAAGTCAGCAATTACTGCTCTTTGGGACACAACCCTGAACATGTCATTTTCTCAGCAGCAACTCTCTCACCATTTTATCTCTATTTGCCATTTGCCAACCCAGACTGTGCTGGTTCTCTAGTGTAAAATAGCCTTAATCTTATTGAAAATGGTTCTGCCAATGAAAAAGCTAGGTCATCCATGGTGAAATGCATTTCAGCAGGCCCATGCACAGATCTGAACAGAAACTGGGTCTCACAAGTCCTCTGAGCCCTGGTTTTTCTATCTGTAAGGAATAAATTACATCCTCTCTTAGCCTCTCCACCAGCAAGACTAAACATGGCATAAGGCAATGGTATGAATAGGCTCTGAACACTGTCAATCTGCCCTATTTTGGAGCCCACACAAAGAAGATTGGGAAAAAGGATTGAGCCAGCGCGTTGCTGGCTGATGATGACTCTCAGTGGATACCAGGGCTATTTTAGAACTCTGCGAAAGACAGAGGGAGAGGGTCTTGAGGGGCTATGTTAGAGGACTTTGGAGGCAGAGAGTCTTTGGAGGCAGGCATGCCCCCAGGGAGCCCATCACTGAGGAAGCCCCATGAACGGGTAATATGAGGTAAGGAGCAGTGCTTACTCTTTTATATTCCAGCACTAAACACACAAAAAAGACATTTAATCATTTCTAGAAGGAAGGGAAAAAAGGAGGGAGGGAGGGAAGGGGGAGGGAGGGACAGAGGAAGGAAGGAAAGAAGGACAGAAGGAAGGAAGGAAGGAAGGGTAGGTCCAAAGGCTTGCCTTTAAAAGCAGCCTGAATCTAGCATTGTGTTTAATGAACACTGAGCCTTTTAGCCTCTCTCACTTATACCTCATACTCATGCTCAAAGACCCAGCTCACTTCAGTGCAATTTCTTTCACTTTATCTAATTTACACATACCTGCTGATCCCTCAGATCTATGTTGGGTGCTAAGGCCCCTGATATGAATGAGACACAATCCTTGACCTCAAACACTAAGCTGAGAGAAACCTAAAAATAGACAGTGACAACTTGGTGATAAATGCTGTGAGAGAGGAGTTCAGGAGGAATGGGGCACACAAAGCATGGACTGACTAACTCAGCCTGCAGAGCCCTGTAAGACCACAGAGAGAAAGGCACTTAGGTTAGGCCCTGAAAGGAGAGTAAGAGCTTTCATAGGCAGAGAGGCAGAGAGAGGATTCTAGGCTGAAATCACATTGAGAGCAAAGGCAGTGAGGCTGGTGGTGACGGTGTTGACAGAACAAGATACTCGTCTCTGGGAAGTTCCAGAGAGCATTTGACGGCTGAACAGAAGATGTGGGAGAGAGGGTGTGAGCTAAGCCAAGAAAAACAGGATGGGATCAATCCAGCTTCATCCAGAAACAGGCAGAAATGGTGTTCCAGGTAAGGAAAACAATACAGCGAACGTGAGAGGAATCTGCAGCTTGGCTGGAGGAGGGATTCTTCTAGAAAGTCATAGGTGGAAAGGGGTTGTTTCAGAAAGTCATGAATATAGTTAGAAAGTAAGAGCAGGAAATATCCGAGACATCATCTGCCTTTTTTTTTTTTTGCACTAGCATTTATTTTTCTTATCTTAGATAATCTTCTCTCCACCACGCTTGCCACCCCACCCAATTCCTCTGCCAAGTAAATTACAGATCATAAATAAGACGGCCTAGTTTTGACTTACAACTCTACTATTTATCAGTTCTTTAAACTTGGATGATTTTCCAGCTTTTCTTACCTCAGTTTCTATATCTCCCAATGGAGGTAATAGTGGTATTCACGACTGTTGCATGCTTTAGTCATAATAGCTAATTTCTATTGCGTATTTACTATGTATCAGGTCTAGTTCTAAGCATTTTTTATATGCTAGCTCATTTATTCTCTGAACACTTATTATCCTGTAGGTAGTATTTGTGTCTCTAGTTTATACTGGGTTGGCCAAAAATTTCGTTCAGGTTTTTCTGTAAGATATGGGGAAACCGAATGAACGTTTTGGCCAATCCAATAATGAAGAAAGGAAAGCCCAAAAAGGTTAAGGAGGGCTTCCCTGGTGGCGCAGTGGTTGAGAGTCTGCCTGCCAATGCAGGGGACACGGGTTCGAGCCCTGGTCTGGGAGGATCCCACATGCCGCGGAGCAACTGGGCCCGTGAGCCACAATTACTGAGCCTGCGCGTCTGGAGCCTGTGCTCCGCAACGGGAGAGGCTGCGATAGTGAGAGGCCCGCGCACCGCGATGAAGAGTGGCCCCCACTCGCCGCAGCTAGAGAAAGTCCTCACACAGAAACGAAGACCCAACACAGCCATAAATAAATAAATAAATAAATAAAAATTTAAAAAAAAAGAAAAGGTTAAGGATTTGGCCTCAGGTCACAGCTATAAGTAGAAGCTTCAGGATTTGGATCCAGGCACTTTGACTGCAGAACCTACACCCCTAACCACAGTGAGTAAGATCAGCTACGTAAAGTGCCTAGCATTGTGAGGGATGACAAAAAACTATGTGTTATTGTCACCGGCAAAGCCCATTAACAATTCTTGGGAAATGAAAATAGAATCTGGGTAATAAAATAAACGCTAACCTTTTTTTTTTTTCTTTTCCTTTGTGTTTAGGCCAGTTTCACTCGCTCAGAAGGTGCCGCGTTCAGAGGCCTTGCACCTGGCCCTTCAGACCAGAGTTCCTGGTGTTGGACGGCTGCGCAGATACGTCAGTTCGGGGGGGGGGGGGCCTGTGCAGACACGCTGCGCACAGCACTGCGATTCAAGATGGCGCGGTGGGCGCGGACCAGTGCAGAGACGCTGCGCGTGCACCCGGATCTGGAGTGTGCGCAGCACACCTGTGCGCAACCCGCAAGAGCTCCGCCCCCTCCCCGCGGAAGAGCGCCCTATAAAGCAGCCCCACCCTCGGCCTGTCAGCGAGCCTGTCAGGGAGAGGGGAGGGCCTGTGCTCTGGAGCGCAAGCTCGCACCTCTCCATTCTCTGGCCAAAGAGCGAAACTTCTTCACAGAACTTGGTCTCATTCTATTGGCTTGATCAGCACTAGGAAGGAGGAACCTTGTTGGGGCTGATTCGAAAGGGTTGGTAACATCATTCCAGTGGCTCTGTCAATTTAAATAAATGGATGAGTGTCTGATTAATGAGTGGCTGAGTAGATAAGTGAACACACGTTCATTGAAAGAGGAAGCACCAGCTGAGAAGAGAACCTACCTCAGGTGTCTGGCCAAGAGGGTGAGGAGTTGGTAGCTGTAAGGTGGGATGGTGGTGGTAAGTGTCCCACGTCTAATTAGATATACCTGGCATGTGGGCACCATTGCTCTGAACCCATGAATAGAACACTGAGAAGTGCTCCAGAGCCCCTCCAGGGAGCACGATGGGGCCTGGGTGATCATACTAGGCTCCCTGTGTGGCCTGATGATTGGGCTTCAGATGTAGCCTTTGCCATTCTTCTGCCTCATCCATTATCATTACAAGCAACCTAAAATTCTGATTATAAAGGCATGGCTTGCTGGCAGTGAGCAGCTGGGGAGCCAAGAGGAAGAGGACTGGGGTCAGAGGGAGTCATAATTCATCAGTTTCAGCAAGCCCAGAGTGCTGACGCCAACACAAAACTGATGCTTTGCAGCTGATAAAGGAGCAGCCTCGGTGAGGGAAGGGACAGAAGAGGAGAGCAGGAGATGACATTTTCTGCCCACACATGTCTGCAGACATTAAATGACTTTCCCCAGGTCATACAGATAGAAGTAGAAAGGCAGGATTCAAGCCCAGAGCTTTGTGACCCCAAAGCCTATGCTCTTTCTCTCCTACCATGCTGCCCTGTGATCATAGAGGAGGGGATTCCTAGATGTGTTTGCTCAATTTGATGCTACTGCTGCACGTCAGTTTGAGAAAGAGAATAGGTTAGCAAGTTGCAACGAGATCTTATCCACCCCAAGTTCCCCCACAACCCCATTTCATACATTAGAAAACCCAGGGTCAGAAAGAGGCAGTAACCTGACCAAGGTCACACAGGGGCTAGCATCCAGGTCTCTGAATTTCCACAGCACCTCATAAGAAAAGAAAAGTTGCTGCCCCCAGGTTTCCAGTGAAAACTGTACTTTCAAGGCCAGCCAATAGCTTAAAGGTCATCTGTTAGGAGGATTCACATGCTTGTTTACTTGAAGAAAGGGAGGGCACCTAATTTTAGCCCACTGAAGAATGAAATGCTGAGGTACAAATGCAATTAGGAAAAAAAAAAATCCAATGGCATGACTGGGAAGAGGGGCGAGCCTACAGACTTGTAGGAAGGATAGTGATTCAGGCCGAGAAAAGGGCAGGTGAGTGGGGTGGGGAGGTAGTGACAAAGCACCCTAGCCAGGTCTTGGGCTGGCAGGGAGAAGTCTTAGGTCCTGTAGGTGCCGCTGTGCACCACCCTGAGTTTGTGTCCCAAACAGGGCTATTTTTCTGCGCTCTCAAGGGGCACTTGCTAATCAACTTAGAAAAGGCAGTAAGAGGTAATGCAAAGAACATGGGCTATAAAATTGTGTGGGTCTGGCTTTGCCACTCCTCAGCTGAGTGACCTTGGGTAAATCACCTCACTTCCCTGAACCTTATTTTCTTCATATTATCAAATGGAGGCGATATCTACTTTGTAGGGTTATAGCAGGATTAAAGGTAACATATGCATGAAGCACCTAGCATGGTTCCTGGAATATAGCAGGTATTCAATAAACTGTAATTTTATACTTATTACTGTTGTTACCGCTGTCATTATTACTATTATTATCTGTCCCCTGTGAAGTTAGGAGCATGTCACTGGGGTGTTTACATGGTGATTTCTGGAATTTGGCTATTTTCTATTTCTTTCAGGACAATGGAAATTACATGTTTCTCTGAAGTAAATGCACTCAGCTCCCCTCAACACCTAACCTACCTATTGTAAATATACTTTTGAGGGTGAGATAGGAATCATTTCTTTGGAACTTTTCACTAAGCCAGAACTGAAACTTCTAGACTAGGCTCAGTAATGCCTTCTGACCCTGCTAAGTGGGACCACTGTTTCTGGTCTCACAATTTTGAAAGTTGTCTAAGTCCCTCTCCAGTGCCTGGGCTGGCTATGGAAGAGAAGCAAAATATCCTGAACCAAGACTTGGTTCCTCTGGGTCCTGGTCACCAGAAGTGCCTATCTTGAAATTTTCTAAGTTCTCTAGTGCCTAAGATCAACCAGGGATAGCAGTGACAATTGGGCAGGGTACCCAGGTTCCCCTTTCTCACCCTCAGGGTGCTCTCAAACCCTCTACCCCCTGTTCCTCACATGTAGAAACAGGCAGATGATCTGCGGAGCTCCAGGACTCATGGTTATGGGGTTGCTCTATGGCCCGTGTCTAGGTCCCAGTTCCAGGAGGATGGCTGGGAGAGCAGATCACTTCTGTCAGCTGGTGTGATATTTCTTTTACAGGATTATGCAATATTAGACCACCAGGATAATGCTAACATGATGATTTGGGGTGACTCCCACTTATGTTGGCTATAGGACAAGTCCAGGGATCTAGGTTACTGATGGTTCATGGTCCGTCACCGACCTCTGGGCTTGAGCAATGTGTATGGGCCCAGGCATTGGCTCTTGCCTGTCTATGTTCCAACCATGGTGCTGTCTCTGGAGTCAGAGCAACTGAAGACAGCATGGGTGGCAGCAGGCATCCTTTACCCTGTGTCTCCTCCTGGACAGCAGAGCCAGGCTGTTCTCTAGAAATGGCTGTACCTATCTCATGCCTATCTTCTGTGAAGTCTTTTGAAGTGGTTGTTCTGCATTTCCCACAAGTTCTCCTGATTGTTTTCAATTAATGTGTGAATGTTGTGCTCTCCTAGGTCTGTCTTAAGGTGTGCCATATGAGCACAAAATTTCCTTGTGTGAATGGGTATGTTCTTCTCTCTTCACATATGGGTCCCTTGCTTATTCTTCCTACTGATGGTGGTATATGGAAGGCACTTAACATTGTGTAGCCAACATCAAAAGAGCACATATGCTAGGGATACGGTGATTATGGCCTAAAGCTAAAGAGATTAAGAAAAGACACGGTTGGAAAATATGTTGATCCATGTTTATGCTATACGGTTCTGGATGGTACATTTAACATAACCAGACCAAGAATTACCATTCACATTTTCCTGCACATTTGGAATGAGTCCTGCATTTGTGTTCATCATCAACACAGCATCATAAAAACCCTTTGAAAGAGTTATTAGAAACCAGTATTTGTGGGAGACACAACAAAGATTCTCTCCTTGATCAAACTCTACTCAGGCTCCTCTGAATTCTCTTCTCTCAACTAGGCCCTGACTTTTGGGCTTCCATGTTCATCTCCACATTATTCAATTTTAGCCAGAATCCTGCTAAGTCAGTTTAGCCAGAATCCCCATCCATGATAATATGCTCACCCTCAATACCTAATCAGGTTCTTCATCCTCCATTATCCCCCAGGCAACATCTAATCACCCTGGCCTGTCTTCAGTAAGAATCCTGTTCAGCTGGTTTAACCAGAATCTCCCCTCTTCTCTGATGTCTCCTCTTAGTAATTTGTATTTTTCTATCTACTGACCACCACCCTCTCTTGCTCCTTGGTTATAAATTTTCATTTTTCCTTATTGTTTCTGGAGTTGAGTCTGATCTCTCTCCCCTACAAAACCCCATTGCAGTAACCCCTCTGAATAAACTCTGCTTTACCATTCTTTAAAAAGTGTCATGAATATTTTTTTTCTGTAACAACACCATGAATGATGAGGTGCCATGAGTAATAATATAGCCAGCATTAAATAAATGGTATTAGGAAACTGCAGAGGCAAGGCGATCTATATTGTTTTGATACAAACATGTTCCAAAGAGCCATGCATCATGAGTAATATCAATGTTGCTACCTTTTTCTCCAGATGGGAAATATGAAATTAACCAGGAACCATGTATTTGGCAATAAAGAACATGAAAAGATGGTGTCTGGATGCTTCACATGCACTGACTGAACAGTAACCAAACATATCTCTTCCCTAACTGTTGCTCTAAATCTTCATCTAAATTGACATTCTTCACATGGGTCCATGAATTTTATAATTTTTAATCAAATCATTTCTATAGACAGGAGCCCCACCAAAAATATGTACCTGGGGCCTTGCACACCCTAGGGGTGTGCAGGTTGTTATAAAATATGTCCAGCCTGTGGCTTAACCATGGAGTCTTGTCACCAGAGAGGTGATCAAGGAAAACATCTGGGTACTGTTTGGAGCACTGTTGTTGCTCCATTATAGCTGAAGCTGAAGGGTCACTACAGGTCTTAACTGCACAGATATATCATAATCAGTGATTGAAAGTGAAGCTTCAAAGCAGTCTTTCACAAATTGCATATAGACTCACAATGAACTATTAAGAGTAAACAGATGTATATATTCATATAGTCTATGCTACACTATGTAAAGGGAAAATGCATAGAAAGAAGACTAACGGGAAATAGGATAAAATTTTAAGAGTTCTCTTTAAGAGGAGAAATCAGAGGGGATTTTCCTGAGTCATGTGTACTTTTCAGTACTTTCTAAATTTGCTACAATAAGCATGTGCTATTTTCATTTTGATCTTTCAGCTCACTGAACTTCTTTCAACATGTGTCTCTTACTTCTCTGCACATGATGTTCCCTCTTTCCTATAGACTCATTCTCCCCAATTACTCACCTTCATTTGGCTAAATCCTACTGATCTCTGAGATCCTATCAGGATTTTTCCTCCAGGCACCCTTCTCTGACTCCTCCGGGCTGTATTAAATGCTTTTCTGATGAGCTCCCATATTCCCTTGTAGATTCTTAATCACTCTACTTGCAACTGAAAGTCTGATTGCCTTTTTCTGTATCAGTCCTACGCTCCAGCAACGCTCAGCACTATGAGTGGCAAACATAATGCATAGTCAGGCCACTCAAGATGGTTGCTCCCTTGCTCTCTGTAATCCCCTGCTCGACCAGTGCCGGCTTTACCTACGCCCTACTCACATGACTGACCTTCCTACATACTTGCCCTAGGCCCCAGCTAGTGATCGTTCTTATCAAAGGGCTGGTGAGGGGCCTGCCCTTCTGCTGGTTTCCCTGGTAACTAGTGAGCCAACCCGACATAACTCCCCCTATAACTGGCAATCTCCCCTTCCTCCCACCAGGAGCGAAGACTGCCACCATGTCCTGCCCACCATCCAACACACACGGTGGGGTGTGGCTCTACTACCTTGCTTCAGATGTGTAAGCTCCCCCATCCACTAAACCACTGATGTCTCTCTTGCTGACTCTGGGCTCTTTCTTCCATCTTGAAGCTGGGCAAGCACAGGCCTTGTAGGCCTGTGGGGAGCAGCCCAACACATAGATTCTCAGAAATATTTGTTAAATGAATAGCTGGATGAAAATAAAAATTTTAACTCCTTTTTAAAAAATATATACACATGAAGAAAGCCTAGGAGGCTCAGGGAAATTTTTGTCCTTTCCCATTGATAGTTAAAAAAATTGTTAATGGAGTGCTTCAGTAAGTAAACAAATAATCTATGGAACTGACTCCTGTCCTCTGACAGGGACAGAAAAAACAGTGTGGTAATTCTTTAAGGCAGTGTTGGGCAAATAAGTCCTTAAGAACACTAATTCCAGAAGATAGTCTGGGAAGAAACGAGGGAGAGAGCATCTATAGTCAAATAACTGTGGGAATGCTGTATGTGCTGGCCCGCTCTAAAGATTTACTATGTGTAATAGCACATTCCAATCTTATAAAAAGTCCTGCTGTAAAGAATCTGGCTAATTTATTTTTAATCCAGGATTCTCAAATTTATTTAAATATGAATCCTTCCTTTATATAACACCTATTAACATCTGTTTTGCAGAACACTTTGAGAAATGCTGGGTTTAAGAGATAATGCTTTCTGAGGAAGGAATTTCCTGCTCACGGTGAAGGTAAAAAGTAGGAAAAATACAGGAGGGAAAGAGACAATGAGACTAAAAAAAAACCTAATAAATACTAATAAAGTGTAACATTAATTGAACACTTACTACGTGGCAGATTACACCAAGTATTTTATATACATTAGTTTGTTTAACTTTTATAATAAGTTTAAGAAGTAGGTACTATTATTCCCACGTAAAAAAAAAGGGCTAAAGTTCAAGGAGGTTTAGTATGTGGTGGACAGCACCCTATCTATCTGGGTTACTTCAGACTCTCCCTCTTAACCACTATGCTACCACCACTGAATGACAAAAACCTTCCTTGTCTTGGTGGAGTAGGTAATGAAATGGGAACATTGCCTTCCTTTATTCTTCTTCCCTTCTCTCCCCATCTTTATTTACCCTTCCCTTCCATTCTTTTCTTCTTTCTCCCTTCCCTTCCTGCCTCAAACATCCTCTTGAGTGTCTGCTCTGTGTTAGTCACTGTGCTGGGTGGACCTGGGGTTTCAGAGATGAATCAGAACCAATTTCTCTTCTTGAAGGGCCTCTGGTCAAGCCCAGTAAGTCAATCAGCTTCCAAGACCTGGGACAGATTAACAGGAGAATGGGAAGGAAGATAATCCCATGGATTGCATCAAGAGCATCAGAAAGGCTAATAAGATTAGCATGGAAGGTCCACCTAGAGCTGCTTCCCACACATTTCTAAGGCTGGGTCCTTAGAAGAAGAGGTATTTGGCAAGCATGGGAGGAGGGAGTATAAAGTTTCATGTACAAATCACCAAATTAATGCTGTTTTTGTTAACTAGATTTATTAGCGAGACTTGGGGGTAAGCACACCTGTCCCCTATTTCAAATATTCCCTGGAGATTTGGAAGATGAGCAATACACTGATCTGGCCACATGCCAAGAAGCTCTCTGGGGAAACGAGTGTAAAATTTCACTCACATGGGGGTTACAAAATAAATATAATTCAGGGCAGAAAGAAACTTGGACCCTACCTAGAAACTTAAAAAAAAAATAATTCCCTGTACCTCTCTAGATCATAGTGTCAATCACACTGCTCTGTGTCTGCCTCCCAGTCAGGATGGGGAGGTCCATTGAAAACTAGAAATTTTAATTTTTTCTGTCCCCATCCCCGGCCTCTGGTACAGTGCCTGGTATATTATAGATGCTCAATGAATGCTTGAAGTAGGACAGATGAAAGGGGGGAGGTGGGGAAGAAGGGATGGAGGTGACTTGGATAAGACAATGGAGTCACAGAATATTATGGGAGGTTCAGGAGTTTGACCCCTGCATCCTCTGGTACAAGGTTCAGCTTCAAGAAGACACCTACCACATCCTCACAGCTGCCTCATGGTGCCCTTATCAACGAAGAATCTTGGGCTGACCTAGGGAAGCATTTCTGATCTCTCCTGTGGATAAGGAGTCTCAGGCCTGCCATCCTCCTTGTTGGAGATTGTCACTGAGGGAGGAGAGGTGAAGGTAAGGATCTACTTGAAATTCAACTAGTGCTGCATGAAGAATGATGTACATGAAAAATTGATCACGACTCTGCACCCAGGCAAATATTATTAATAATGCAGTATTTAAACATACAGTATATCTCCCTTAATGATGAAAAGAAACTCAAGGTCACCCCAAATAAAAGTAATTCCAATGAGACCAAAAGGAAGAGAGAACTTCTCCATGTGCATCACTCCACAATAGCTTCCTTTATACCACTACCTAGCAGAGTGAGTAGCCTTTCTATCAAGAGAGGGAGCAGAGCCCTTCTCAACAGGAATATTTCAAACCACTGCTTAGCAGAACCCAGGGGTACTAACCCCCCTTTTCTCAATCTCCTCATCTGTAAAATGGAGATAATAATACCCAAACAATGAGGCTGCTATAAGTATTATATGATTTATGTAATATATCAAGTTAAGCACACAGTAATATCTCTATAAATTTTAGTTTTCCTTTAATCTATCTGATTGAAACTGAAGTTACATAGAGAAGTAGTGAATTTTCAAAGACTAGGCATATATATTCCAAAGCAAAACAGAACTCATAGTACACACTTTCGGCATGTGTCCTGAGCACCGTCTCCCTTTTTCTGGGCCTTGGTTTCCATCTGCAAAATTAGGGGGCTTCTAGATGATCTCCCAGTCACCAAATTGCTACTCCAAATATTTGCAATCATGTAGATAAGACAAATTACTAAAAGCATGAGATCTGGAGTATTTTGACAGACCTGGGTTCGAATGCAGCTCCTCCACATACTTGCAGTAAGACCTTGGTCAAGGTACTTAACCCCTCTAAGCCCCAGATTACTGAGTGATAAACTGAGATAAAATAGTTCCCACCTTGGAGATTTATTTTGAGCACTAAGTAATCCAAGGTAACATTGCTAGTAAGGGGAAGATGTGGAAAGCAAGCCCAGCTCTGTTTAATTTCAAAGACCGTGCTCTTTCCATTGCAATAGTGGAAAATACCAACATAAACAAACATCTACAATGCCAGGCAGAGTAAAGTAGAAGCACAAGGCATTCTGCTGTTGAACGAGAGAGGCAGGAGGGATTAATGCTGTCTTTGAGTAAAAGTGGTAAGTTGTTTCATCAAGAAAAGAGCTCTGGAGTCAGAGGCCAGGGATTCAAAACACTTAACGTCTCTGGATCTCAGTTTCTTCTCCTGTAAAATAGGGACAGTAACAGTACCTGCTTTACAGAGTTAAGAGTATAGATGAGGTAAGGTATATAAACACTTAGCATAGTGCCCAGGACATAATAAAATCTCAATAAATGATAGCTATTGCTATTATTATAGTAGGTTCTTTTAATGACATGAAATTAAATAGTATTATTATAAATGATCAAAACATTCTCAAATGATATAAACAACCCACAAGATGCTGCCGACCCTAAAAGAATCAGAAGCCCAAACAGCATTTTTCCATGGCTTTCCAACTTCTTTATCACAAAAGAAAGTCTGGAAATTACCTGTTTTGGCCTTCAACCAGGCTCTATTCTCAGAGGTATTATTTACATTTCAGATTTATTATTGTCTTCTATGGTGCTGACATGAAATAACCTTCCATTCTCTTCCATGTTAAAAGAGTACAGTGTTTCTTGGCTCAATAAATAATTCAGGGCTATATTAATATTTTAAGAAGAATAAGCAATATATTTTAGACCCTAGAAAAACCATGAGGACTGAAATTAGTTATTGGTAGCTGAAAACTTAATTGAACCAACATATTGATTGTTTTTTCCTCCAGGTTTTATTGCCCACACAATGAAGAGGAGTGCCTGCTTCCATTCCGAATGCTGCATACTTAATTATATCTGCTGGATTTTGTTTTCATAGAAACTCAAAAGCATCCAACCATGAACTTAAATGCTTTTGCCCATCTGATGCTAAATACAGAACCACTCCCCTTTCCGTACAACAGTGCACTCTTCTTCACATACATTTTTTAAGGATAATGGATGCCATTTTCCCATAAATATCAGATTTCTGAGTTAGCACTTATAACCTAGCTAAAGAAGGAGAAAAGAAATATAATTTATTTTTACCTACTATGTCTCAGATCTTATGCATGTATGATCTTATTTAATCCTTAAAATAACCCTCCAGTGTAGATAATATCTTCTCTTTTTCCAGATGAAGAAATAGAGTTTCAAAGAGGCTGAGTAACTTGTCAAGGTCACCCAAAAAGTGCATCCAACCCTAAAATCCAAGTTCTTTCTTCTACACCAAGCTGCTTCATAGTACTAATAATGATAAAAATAGCTAAGAAATACGGAATATTTACAGTGTGCAAGGCACACTGTTTGAAGATTTTTATATGCATTAATTAATTTTTCCGACAATCCTTTGAGATAGGAGCTATTTTTATCCCATTCTACAGTTCAGGAAAATAAAGCTTAGGGAGTTGAAGAAGGGCTTTCCTGAGTTTCCCTGATATTAGGTGGAAAAGCCAGGATTTGAAGTCATACAGTCGGACTTCCAGGGTCCAGTCTCTTAACCATTACACACACCATACTCCTAGATACCAAAATCTAGGAAAATAGGGAAGTGGGTCTCCATCAGTAGGTAGATGAAGTAAGACCGAGGGGGTCATCTTCTCAGTTCCACATGGGACATTAAACAGATAAGTCACTGTGACAGGGAACTCACAAATGATGAGTTGGCAGTGTCAACAATGCCCATTTCTGGGTATGGTCTGGGATCTTTGCTGCAAACATGATCTCCCTAGTTGACCTGTCAAACTTGGCCTGCCCTGCAAAGGAGGAGTTCACCAGCGGCCTCTTTCCTATACTATGGTTATACCCTAACTTTTCTCAAACTGTAGCCACACGGGGTATTGCCTCTGCCATCTGCGATGACAGTTCCAGGATGAAGGAGAATGTGCCCAGAGTCAGGTAAATGGCCACATGATAAGCTGCTCTTCATTTGACAAAGTAGATCAGTTCTCAACATGGTAACTGTGCTGAATTTAAAAGAAAAATTGGAAATAAATCTTAGTTTTGGTAGAGCCACACACATGTAAGCATAACTTCATGCACTTTTGCATGTGCAAACACACACACACACACACACACACACACACAGATTCCTGGTCTTCTCATAGCCACTGGATACCTATAAGTACATGGCACAGTTGTTGCAGTCTGGATCTGGAAGCATGCCCTTTGTAAGAGAGACAAATCCATCTACTTATGGATGGGTTGACTTGGCTCAAGTGTGAGGAATCTCTATCAACGGATATTTGAGTACCTGCTAAGTGTCAGGCCCTAGGCTGAGTCTCTGATTCTTGTTTCCTACCGCAGCAGCTTCAACAATCTGAAATCAGTCTTTTGACTCCAGCCTGGCCATGGACTTCCAGATCACATATTTCCTTTTACTCAAACCATCAGGGTAACAGTTGCCTATCCTGACATTTGGGTTCATCCTGACCACAATCATGCCTAGAGTAGACAATAGATGAGAAACTGAACCCCAGATACTAATACAAGAGTTAAGTCAAAGTGCTGAGAAAAGGTTATTAAATGTAAATGACAATTTTCCTTAGACTTGAGTAACAAAATAGTGTATTAGCTATATACTGCTGTGTGACAAATTACTCTAAAACATATTCGCTTATAACTTTATTATCGCTCACATTTTCTGAGAGTCAGGAATCTGGGAGTGGCTTAGTAGGATTGTTTTAGTTCAGGGTCTCTCATGAGGTTTCAGTCAAGCTATCAGCCAAGGTTGCAGTCATCTGAAAACCTGGCTGATCCTGGAAGATCCACTTCCAAAGCTCATTTGCATGGCTATTGGCTGAAGGCTTCAGTTCCTCGCCACATGGTACATAAGCCTCTCCAAAGAAGTTCTCATGACATGGCAGTTGGCTTCACCCAGGGTGAAGAATCCAATGGAGAGAGAGAGAGAGAACCAAGATAGAACCTGTAGCGTCTTTTATAACCTTATCTCAACAGTGTTATCATACATACTCGCTCTGGTGCAATGTAGCTTGAGGATCATTAGGAGCCATTTTGAAGGCTGGTTACCATAAAATGCAAACAATACAATATAATCATTAGAAGGTAATTGAAAGATTATTTCTCAACCTTTAGTCTAAGATCCTTTGGAACACAGAAACAAATAAAAGAATTAATTTATGTTAATTGATTGTTGAATGAATTTAGTTCAAGTCAGGGCTGACTACACTTATGGTTTTCAAAGTTTCTTGAGATTTTCTTAGGTTTGAAAGATCAACCCCTCAGGTTCCTATAGATGAGGTCATCAGAGATACCTGAGCTCCCGTGATTACAATGGGCCAGAATCAGTACTAGTACTTACAGAATAATACGTTTCCTTCTCATCATTTGTTGAGTATCCGCTATATGCCTGGCACTTGGAATACACTAGTTTTTATTATTACAACCACTTGCCAATAGGGCTTTTAGGTCACGGTTTGCAGATGGCAAAATTGAGGCTCAGAGAGATAAATTGACTTGCCCAGAAAATCTGTGGCAGAGCAAAGTTTTAAACCCAAATCTAAAATAACTCCAAGGAGAGGAGTTTTTAAAGGAGTGTTTTCAGATAATTCCGTGGTGCCCCCATTGAAATGAGGTGAAAATATAATTTTTTGGCTTTTCAGATGTGATGGTACATTGTAGCTCCTCTTTGCTTCAAATTAATCTCTTTAACCAACATTAGTTGATGATTTGTGAAGATAAAGAAATGAGACTTTTAAAGTTATATTATATTTGTATGGAATGTTTTATATCCTTTCTCTATCCTAGCCTATCTCAACTATTCACAATAAGCATACAGAAACTTGTAGATTGTGTTTCCCCTCTGCAGAACTACAAGAAACATTCTGGTTCTACAGTATTAAAATTGATTTGGATGTTAACTGCTTGAAGCTTGAAGCAGGATATGAACCAGTTTTGATAATTGTATGGTATTCCCTCTCTCCCATGAGGCACCTGATATTCCCATGGAGAAATCAGCTGCATATTGGCCATCTTCAGCCAGAGTCTCTTGACTAGCATCTCTATTTTCTGACCACATACTTCAGATCACTGGCTCCCTCTATAAGAGTTGTCCTGTACCTCTTTTTCACATTGTTCTTCCTAGTTAATTCTATCATTATTACTTTTTTTCAACTCTTGCCGCCAACCTGATCCAAGCCACTGTCATCTCTCCCCTAGGCTACTAAATGATCTTTTTTGTTTCTTGTCATGAACTCTCTGATCTATGATCCACCTAGCAACCAGAATTCTCTTTTTCAAGATAGACACAATCATTTTAATCCCTTGTTTAAAACCCTCTCATGGCTTCCTATTATATTTAGAACAAAATCCAAACTCCTTTTCATGATCTTCAAGGCTCTGTATAATCTGAATTCTGCCTACCTCTCCAGGCTAATCTCATCTTTATTTTTTTTTTTCTTTTTCTTGCATACTGGTTTATTTCAATTACTCAAATGTTCTGCGTTCTTTCCCATCCCCGGGCCTTTGCAAATTCTGTTCCCTTTAGGCATAATGCTCTTCTGACTCTCTCTATGACAAGCTTCTTCTCATCTTTCAGGCCTCAGGTAAAATGTCCTATTCCTCCGAAAGGCATTCTCAGTCCCCTGTATCTAAAGTAGGTCTCCTATTTTCCTCTACCTTAGCATCTTGTTTAGTTCCATCCTAGCTCTTATCACACTCTATATTCATCTATTTATAGAGGCCTAGAACATAGTGGTAATAAATACAGATTCTGAAGTCAGACTGCCTGGATTTAATTCCTAGTTCTGCTATTTAACTGTGGCCCAAGGGCAGTTACTTACTTCTCTATGCCTGAGTTTCTTCATCAGTCCTAGTACCTATTTTACAGGGCTGTTATGATGATTAAACATAAAGTGCTTAGAACAGGATCTAGCATATAGTAAACACTCAATATTTGTTATTATTGTATATTTTGCTTCTGACCATAATACACATTCCATGAAAGCAGGGGCCATTGCTGGTCTTGCTCACCATTATGTCCTTAGTGTCTGGTACATTGTAGGCATTCAGTGGATCCTTGATGAGTATAGTGTGAAGTCTGTTCCTAGCATCATCAAGAGATAATGGATTTTACAACCAGATTTACCTGGATTCAAGTTCTGTTTCTTCCATGCTCTATGCTGAGTTATATCATATTGCTTTTTTCTCATCATGACCAACACCTGTAAAATTCCCCTACACTAGGCCTCTTATTGACACTGAACTATTACAAAATGTGTCTTTAACTTTTGCTCTCATATGACAGTAACACATAATATTCATGAGCATAGATGGGTTCTAGAGTCAGACTGCCTAAATTGTTAACCTGATTCCACCACTGATTCATTTGGCAAGATACTCAGCCTCTCTCGTGCTTCTTAGATTTCCTTGATTTTAAAATGAAGGTAAAAATAGTACTTACTTCATAGGGTCACTGTGGTAATTCAATGAATTAATACATGATAAATTCATAGAAGAGATCCTGGTATGCAGTAAACTCAATATGTTTAGTTCCTTGATACTCAGAGTGTGGTTCATAAACCAGTAGCATTGCCATCACCCTGAATCCTGTTGGAAATGCAGTATCTCAGGTCTCACCACCAAACTACTGAAACAGAATCTGCATTTTTTTTTTAATTTTTTTTTTTTTTTTTTTTGGCTGTGTTGGGTCTTCGTTTCTGTGCGAGGGCTTTCTCTAGCTGCGGCAAGCGGGGGCCACTCTTCATCGCGGTGTGCGGGCCTCTCAGTATCATGGCCTCTCTTTTTGCGGAGCACAGGCTCCAGACGCGCAGGCTCAGTAGTTGTGGCTCACGGGCCTAGTTGCTCCGCGGCATGTGGGATCTTCCCAGACCAGGGCTCGAACCCGTGTCCCCTGCATTGGCAGGCAGATTCTCAACCACTGCGCCACCAGGGAAGCCCCAGAATCTGCATTTAAATAAGCTCTCCAGGTAATCTACATGTGGATTAAAGATTGAAAAATGCTGACTTAGCTGACATCAGTTAACAGTCCCTCCCAGGATTCTGCTTCTTGAGAAAGAGCCACCTGAAAACTACTAACTTATTGTGTGGCCTTGAGAAAATTTCAATTTTTACACCTCTGAGCCTCATTTTCCTATCTGTAAAATGAAGATAAAATTACTCATCTAGTCAACAAGTACAATCTTACTGGCTATTTGATCTTGGGTAGTTACTCAACCTATCTGAGCCTCGTTCTTTTCTCACTTGGGCAACAGAGATAATAATAACATTCTCAGAGGATTATGAAAATTGAGATAATATATGTTAAGCACTTGGCACTATGGTCAATACATTGAATGCAACCAATAAATGTTAGTTACTATATTAACAAGTATCATAACAAACTATAATGATGATGATTATCTTTATGACATACCTCACTTTTTCATGATGTCCCTGAAAATTACTCTCTCCAGCATTTGGCATTCCCTTCTAAACATCTGCCAAATATTTCTGGAGATACTTTAAAAGGAACATCACATATTTGCATGTATAAATTCCAGAGTATATATGAGTCGCATGACATTATAGTTATTCTCAATAAATGTTTGATACATGAATAAATGAGCAAATGAATGAATGCTTCATATTTGTAAAGAATCAAGGGTGACGTTTACTCATTCTTGATTGTGAGAACAAAAATAAATCCTTCAACTTAGCATTCATATTTTTGTTCAGCTGAGCTTCCTTCAAATTGATCTCCCATGAATGCCCAAGCAGATCTACCATTCCAGCCAAACCAATTTAATAAGCTTATTCTTTGAACTGTGTATAGTAGTAGACAGAATTTGGGCTTTGAAATGTTTGATATGAATTTGAGTCATGACTCTTTCATTTACTACTTATGAGATCTAATGCAGGTCCCCTATCCTGTCTGAATTTTGGTTTTCTCCTCTGTAAAATAGAAATAATTAGTCCTCGATATTGTTGTGAGACTTCAGTGAGATGATACACAAAAAATTGATAGCACAGCAACTGACACATAATAGGCAATCAATAACTATGAGTTCCTTTGTTCTTTTGCTTGATACACCCTTTTGGAAAGTAATTCAGTAATATTTATCAATTCTCAGGAAGTCCATTTCTAGAAATTTTCCTCAGGAGATGACCCAAAAGAAGATAAATATTTATGTATCGTTATAATTTATCATGTCTGCATTTTTTTTTCTTTAATTTTTATTTATTTATTTAAATTTTATTTATTTATTTATTTATGGCTTGTGTTGGGTCTTCATTTCTGTGCGAGGGCTTTCTCTAGTTGCGGCAAGTGGGGGCCACTCTCCATCGTGGTGCGCGGGCCTCTCACTATCGCGGCCTCTCTTGTTGCGGAGCACAGGCTCCAGACGTGCAGGCTCAGTAATTGTGGCTCATGGGCCCAGTCGCTCCGCGGCATGTGGGATCTTCCCAGACCAGGGCTCGAACCCGTGTCCCCTGCATTGGCAGACAGATTCTCAACCACTGCGCCACCAGGGAAGCCCCATGTCTGCATTTTTAACGTGGCCCCTCTGCAACTGATAGATTGGTCCTCTCACAGTAAGCATTCATTCAGGGTAATTCTCTGAACTATTACAGTGTGTGCCTTATCATGCTGGTTTCTGGAGAAAGAATTCTTTCACACAGTCTTTCATTTATTCATTCAACAAATATTTATTTGAACGTTGATTATGTGCAAGGCAGAGTGAAAGAGAATAAAGAGTTGAAGAAAACACTTTCCCCTCTCATTAAGATTATAACGTGGTAAAAAATCCACTTTATTGAGCCACCATTCTCTGATTTAGACAAACTCTTACTCATTCCTTGGTCACAGTTCAAATGTTGCCTAAGCTATGATAGATTCTCTGACCTTCCTAGTAAGTAAAGTTCTTGGTTTCTTCCCTTTTGCGTCTATAGGATTCTGTTCATACATATTTTTAGGGCTAACACATTATACTTTGTGTGTATGTATGTTTACAAATATCTTGTCTCCTCCACTGGACTTTGAGCCCTTCAATTGCAGTGACTTCCCAATCTTGTTCAACTTGTAAAGGGCTTGACAAAAAAGCAGGTACTCATGTTCAATAAGTGTCTATTGAGTAAATGAATGAATGAATGAATAAAATCACACATTATAACAGTGATTTAATTCAAAATGTAGGATGTTTACTAAAAGAAGAATAAAGCCTTAAAGGAGTCTAGAGGAGGAAGAGCCCACCTGTTTTGGAAATCAGGAAAGGTTTAATGGAGAGGGTAGCATTTGATATGGGCCTTAAAAGATAAAAAGTATTTCAATAAAAAGGGAATAATAGGACATTGTGGGTCTGTAGGTCAGCCTGAGCAAAAGCACAGAGCTGGGGAAGTTGGGTGGGTATGGTTTGGAGAAATAGTATATGGTCCAGTTTGTGGAGATGTAGGAAATAAGACTGTGAAGGTAGGTTAGGATCCTATTTTGTAGGACCTTGAAAGCTGCAATGAAGGATTTATACTGAATTTTACAGGTTGTGTGACTGTGAGGGTGCCAAAGGATATGTTTTAGGAGGATAAAGTTACTCAGGAAATAGTTCTAGGAACATATCAATTACACCTAGATGTGGGAGTGGTGTGGGAGTGATAATGCAGGCACACCAGTGGAGAGACCAATTAGGAGTCTAGAGGAAGGGAACTCAGGTTAGAGTAGTGGGATAAAGCCCTGAACACTTATAGGAAGACCACCAGCTCAGCTGCCTTAGTTTTGAGGCACCAAGTATTACATGGAAACGTACCTCCCAAGTGTGCTCAGAGGCAATCCATTAAAGTCACTATCACCCAGTGGCCTGAGACCAGGATTTTTGTGTTGATGCAATGAAAAATGAATGAGGGGACTTTCCTGGTGGCCCAGTGGGTAGAACTCTGCATTCCCAATGCAGGGGGCCTGGGTTCTATCCCTGGTCAGGGAACTAGATCCTGCATGCATGCCACAGTGGAACCCGGCACAGCCAAAATAAATAAATGATTTTTTTTTTTAAATGAATGAGGCCCAGACTCTGCTTTCAGAGAGCTCTTTAGCCCAAGGAGGCGGCAAAGAGGCACACAAACAATTATAATCTTAGACAAACTGTGATGTGACAGAGGTGTAGCCAAAGTGCTACTAGAAGCCAGGGGTCCAGAGCTCTGGTTCTGAGGACCTGCTTTGTAATCTTTCTAGGCTGCGTTGCTCTGTATTCATGTCCAAGTCTGCTACTTAGTAAAGTTATAACTTCTGGAATGTCACTTTACATTCCTGGAATTCATTTTGTCACCTGTTACCTACTGATAGGCCAACCAAAATTATGTCTGCTTGCTTAAAATTTGGAATATCATCTACCTTTTATCTCCAGTCACTGTTCCCCACTCACCTGTGAGACACTCCACTGGTTTCATCTTCCCCCTGCACATTTGATTATTCAACTGAATGTGACCAGGGATTCTATAAGTTTCGAGCAACTAGAGATCTCAGCACATGAAGCTTTCTCAGCTCCCCACTGTGTGGTAGTTAGTGCCTTCTCAGGACTCTTTATTACTCTTGCCTTTCCATAAACAATCAGTAGTATGATACTTTAAAATAGCTCCTAAGTGGAACAATGTGTAATAAATAGTCCTGAAATGTCCCAGTCAATGTCATGTACATCAGGTTGCTTCTAACCAAAAATGTTAACACAGTTCAGTGAGGGTCAGATTAGTGAGGAAGGTAGATGATACTTCAAAATTTTAGACAGAGGAAAGAATTTCTGGAGGGGTACTAACAAGAGCAAAGGGGTGAAGGAAGAAATTGACATGGTACACGTATAGGACAGTAAGGAGCATTTCTAGATTCAGAAAGAAGGTTGTGTTGGAAATATCAAAGAAGAGAGTATGAGGAGAGAATCATCGGCTCAATGAGGAAATTCAGGGAGACAAATTTGACTTTACTTTAGCAAAGACATTTCCTTGGAAGGTAATGAGTGGCCATGGCTAGAAGAATACCAGTGGAGACCAAATGTCAACTTTGGAGAGTTGTTGTAGAGGATATTTCTAACTCAGCTAGGGAAATGCCATTAAGTCATGAACTCCAAAGTTGAAAGATAATTTAATGAGTAGCATATTTTTGATAAGGTGCTAAGAAGAGAGGGAGTAAATGGTACAGGAAGGGACAAGGGGAAGGAGGGAGGGAGGGAAGGAGAGAAGAAAGGAGAGGAGGAAGAGGAGGAACAAGGAAGGGGTGGTGGGAAGGAAGGAAAAAAGAAAGGAAGAAAAAGGCAGGAAAAGGACAAAAGGAGGGAGGAAGGGAGATTAAAAGGAGAGAGGTAGGGAAGGTGGAAAGAGATGTATAGTTGAGTCATATTCAGTGTTGGTTCACTGAGCATGGATCCTCTCAATTCATTACTGTTAATAATAATAAACTCTTGGGATCTATCCACCTGTGAATTTCTGATTATTTGACCAACCATGGGTAGTCTATGAATGCTTTTAGTCATAAGAAATAAGGAAGGAGGGCCCAGCTTCAAGTTCTGGACCCTTTCAAAAAGAGAAACAATAGCTAGCTAACAAGGCATCCTAACTAACTGCATCTTGTGAACTTTAAAAGTATCAGAGCAATTTAGTCTTTAAGAAACTGCATAAAATATTTTATCACATCCCTGCCTTGGTAACTTTAATAAACTGTGGTGCCTTCAGGGACCCAGATCCATATAAATTAACTGCCTCCAACTTGGAGCATCAGGGTCTTTATCTTTTGTCAGCTTAATTACGTGTTTAATTTTATTTTTAACATTTTAAAAAATGAGCCACACTAAGAGCAGCTTCAAATGTTTAATTAAACAAATGGATATTGTTATATCTGGCATGATCAAAACTCTCATTTGTCATGTTAATGTTTTATAGGAGCCAACAGCTCCAAGATGGTACTCAGGCAAGTTAGGCACTCAAAAGCCTGACTACTTTTCCAGAGTAATTTAGTGGTCTAACTTGGTTATGCAGCTATTTTGATACTAATTTGTGGCTGATTCCATCAGAGCTCCAGCATGCTATTAGATATTTACCTAACTTCTCTGTGCAGAAGTCTTTGCATGGTCGGGACTTCCCTGGTGGTCCAGTGGCTAAGACTCTGCGTTCGCAATGCAGGGAGCCCAGGTTCGATCCCTGGTCAAGGAGATAGATCCCGCATGCATGCCGCAACTAAAGATCCCATATGCCGTAACAAAGATCCTGCACGCGGCAAGGAAGATCCCGCATGCTGCAACTAAGACCCAGCACAGCCCTCCTCCCCGAAAAAAAAGAAAAAGAAAAAGAAGTCTGCATAGTGTAGATTGGAGACTTGAAAGGGGTAAAGTGGTATCATCCAGAATAATTTGACCTCCCATAGGCAAAACATCAGCCCATGGCCACTACTCCTCTTTATATTCTTTATATCTCCTGTAAAACCATTACTCTCACTTCCAAATAGGTCAACTTCATGCAGTTTCCAACCTGGCCCTTCATAGTTCTGTTGAGCTTTCTGACATTGCTCCCTACTTCATAATCACACAAAAGCAGGAGTCCTACTTGCAACACTCAGAATCTTGCATTGACTTTCATTCTGACTTACTGATAACCCTCATGGCTTTTGACTTCATGACTTTTTTTTCCCATTTTGGACCAAGCTTCATTTATTGTTTCAGAAACAAATTAACAGCCTTTTCAGTAAGGCTTGGTGTCCAAAATACTCTGAACACCCACACCCCATGTGTATATTCTGGCTCTTTGTACAGGTTCTGAATGTCTCTCATCCAATCTTTTCTATACACCATTGTCAAATAGTTCTCCTAAAAAGAGCTTTGATCATCTCCTCCCTGCCTATAGTCACTCAACAATTTCACATGGTCTCCAGTATAAGGTAGAGGTTCCTTAATAAGATACTCAAGACCTTTCAAACTTTAGCCCTAGATCAATACATTGGACTTATCAGGCTCTAGCCTCCTACTTCTATACTTACATGACAGACACTGGACCTCTCATTCTTCCTGGAATATATTTTATGCTTTCCCTCTTTCATGCCTTTGCTCACACTTTCCCCATATGCCTGATCACCCTTATTTCCAGCTTTCTAACAAAACATGTACCCTCTACCAGGAAGCTCATCATAATTTCATGATTCTGTTCTACCTACCACATGATTGAGGTATCAGCTAACCTGTGCTGGGCCAATGATCACATCACCATATCACTACTCGAGGAGGGCTGGCCTCATGAATAAACAGACTAGGCAACTGTCTATATCTTGGTCTTTAGAAATGCTCCACTGCTCCTTCCCAGAGGAAGGATACTCACTTAGGCTGAGGCTTCGAGGATGAGAAGGAACGACTACAGAAAGAGCACAGCAGGCCAAAAAAACATTATGTACAAAGGTGGTAAATAAATAAATCACTGTATTCTAGGGATTCCAAGTGCTCTATGCCATGATGCAACTGAGATTCAGAATAAGAAGAAAAAAATGTGTTTTAAAGAATGTTGAGTATATAGAATTAACTTAATGAGGATCCATGCTTCATGAGATACTCTTATTTGGGCCTAATCTTACTTTACTTTATTTTGTTCTGTTTATTTATTTATCTTTAAAATAAATTCTAGATTTTTACCATTATGACCAGGGTTCCATGATCAATCTTGTATCCTGGTACACATTTTAAGAGTTACTGTCAGATATTTACCTAGAGGTAGAATTGCTGGGTGTTAGGGTATGTAAACGCTCAACATTTACAAGACAATGCCAAATTGCTGTGATCTGGAGGATAGCATTAAAGAGGTAGTACAGATAAGAATACCCAACCAAGTTATTCACCTTCCCAGATTTGTTAAGCCAAGATTTTTCCTTGAAGCTACTGATGACCAGATTAGGAAGACGACCTAGCACCAACCACATTCTTGGAAGTTGCAGAAGAAGGGGTTTATCTTCACTGGAGCGAGGCTTATTGAGCTCCTCCACCACCTTCATGGTGGGGGTCATGTTGCCTTGCCACACTCTGCCTGTTCATACAGCTAGGCCCACCACGGTTGCAGTTCTAGATTTTTATGTTGCAGGAATAACCCAACAGAGCCTGGCCTCACGTGTTGCATCACGCAACTCTTGCATCCTGCACCCAGGGCTTCCCTGTTGTTGCTGAGGCACAAGGCACAATGTGACCTGCTTGGCACCCACACACTCACACTGGCTCACCTACCCAGGCCCATGGGGCTGCACGCTACAGGTGGGCCAGCATGGAGTGCTGCGGGCTTGCACACTGCCCACCTCCTTAGTGACTCATTCTGTATCCTGTGACTCACTCTGCTGATGCATCTGCTGCTGCTGTCCTGGAACTTGTTTCACCAGCAGCCACCGGGGTTTAGATCACACAGCCTGAAGTATGGCAGAATTGATGCTCAATAGGGCACATTTTCACTGATGGGAGGGGAGGGAGGCTGAGAACCAAATATGTTAGCTGCAAAGCTACTGCCAGCCAGAAACACGCCTACATACATTTACCTCCTTCTCTATATTAAATCCCCCTTTCTCTCACTCTTGGTTCTGAGATTGCCTCCCTCCCAAATTAAAAAGCAGTATTAGCATATAAATTTTTATCTCAGGGAAGCCAGTCAGCATTCTAGACTATGAAACCATATAAGAAAAATACTGAACAGGGGTCAGTACCACATTTGTAGGGGAGAAAGAAACTCAGCCCAGTTGTAGCAGAGCATACATCTTCTCTTCTAATACACGGATTGCCTGGTCATCCAAATAGCTCTTTATATCCTGCCCCATGACCCCCTTGATCCTTATAACAACTGAATAATTCCTTGCTGAACTGATTACACCAGTCCCTTTCTACTCCCTTATAGGGCCTTGCGTTTTTCTATTTCACTTTTCACAGCTTCATCAACTCCAACCCAGATCATTGCTGTCATGAGCCACATACCCTTTTTCTTTTTAAAAATTGAGGTAAAAGTCACATAACAAAATTACCCATTTTAAAGTGAACTATTCAGTACATTCACAGTGTTTTGCACCCACCACCTCTGTCTAGTTCCAAAACATTTTCATCACCCTAAAAGTAAACCTTGTACTCATTAAGCATTCCCCTGGTCACATACTTGTTTTATTAATACTACTTTTCTTTACCCCCAGTACCCAAATAATAAATTCAGGAATACACATACCTATCCATCTCCTCCCAAATCCTTGTTTGATGAGTAAAAAAAATATAAATCATTGCTAGTAAGTTTAATTTAATTTACTCTTCTAGTGATACGAAGATATCAAGCAAGATGGAAATCTTCTAAAGGAAAATCAACCAGAGAGCAGGACTCAATTAAATTGCACATTTATTTATGAAGCACCCACAATATGTAAGCCTGAAGGAGGATGGGGGATTTAAATTCACATTTATTGAGTAATTCCATGTGTTACTCACCATGTGACTTACTAGTTTTTAGTCATTCAGTCCTCACGCTAAGCCTATACAGTTAGAACTGTATTTTCTGGTTTGCAGATGAGAAAACTAAGGCTCAAAGAGGTTAGATGAGAAATTAGATGACCAGAACCCAACTTTGCAAAGACAAACCCCAAGCCCTTTCCACTAAACCATCCTGTCTCAAAATTGTTAATATTTTGGGAATATTTAATAATTATCTTTGGATCTATAACAATGTTAAACCTTAAATAGTCAATTCTATTATATGACAGTTGTCTAGTGCTACATAACAAATCACTCCATAACTTAGTGGGTTAAGGCAACAATCATTTATTTGCTCACAATTGTGTTTATAAGCAATTTGGGCTAGACTCAGCTGGGAAGTTCTGTTCATCTCACAAGGAATTTCTAATGTAATTGCAGTCATCCAATGGTCAGCTAGGGCCGCATGATATAAGATGGTTTCACTCACATGTCTGGTAGTTGGTGTGACTGTTATCTGGGGTACCCCAGTTCTCCTTCACATGGTATCTCATTCCTTAGCAAGTTAGATGACTCCTTCACATAATGACAGAAGCGTTCTAACAGCACCAAAGCAAAACGACAAGGGCTTTTATTGCCTAGCTGCAGAAATCAGTTTCTCTTCTGCCACGTTACAGTGGCAAATCTAGACCCAAAGGGTGGGGAAATAGGCTCCACCTTTCATGGGAAGAATGTCAGTATCACACTGCAGAGGAACGTGAATTCTGGGAGCTGTGTTTCATTGAAGGCCATTATTGTAAAAATCTGTCACACATAATCTGAAGTTAATTCTTCCCAACTGATTGCTTTTCTGTTTTTGCAAAGTCCTAGGCACAAGGACCTCTTCAACTGTTCTTTGGAGAGCAGGAACCAGGTCATCATTCAGAGTCACTGTTCTGGTGCCTACAGTGGGTGGCTCAGGTAGGGAATCTGAATATTGTTTCCATTTGTGTGGGTTACACACCCCCTGTAGTCATCAGCATACAAGGCTTGATCACAGCCCATATTTCAAGTGATTCTGGGATCCAACCAAAACCCTCCAGTTCTAAATGAGTTTAGAGTGGAAACAGATGAACATTTAAAAAAAAAAAAAAGACTTTTTCTGCAAGAATATGTCTAGAAATAAACTATGGAAATAAGTGATGTGGGAGCAGAACTCACATATGTTTCTAACTATTAGAAGTGCAGGAGCTACAATGTGATAGTCATTCCACTGATCACCAACCTTCCTTGCGTGACTTGTTCCTTCCTTCCATATCAATTCAGTAAGTATGATCAACGGCTGTGATGTGGCTAGCTCTGTGTCCTTGAGGTATCTCTTTCTCAAATACCTCTGTGTATCTTCCAGGGGGATAGTCACATTTTCCTCTGTGCCCACCCCCCATATTACTCATGCATTTTCCTATAGTGGCCATGAGAATGTACCTTGCAAACCTCCAACTACAGGGAAGCATAATTGATCTAGGACTCCAACTCCTGCAATCTAAAATCCAGAGCTTCATTTTCTCCAAAGCCACCTTTCTCACAGATTGCTCACAGCCAAAAACCTAATGACTGAATACTAAGGCAGAGCCATTCTTGGGAGACATGAGACTCCTCCAACATGTAATTTTAACTCAAGGACTCCCCAGTGACCTTGCTGAACTTTTCACCCAACCTTCCTTCCCTCCTTTGCTTGGCATCAGACTCACAATCTTAAAGGTCTCCAAACCTCCTTGGCTCTCTCCTCATTTTCTTTCACAGGTATTTCCCTTAATAAAATTCTTATATTTTTCAATCTTGCATTTTTCAATTCTTACATTTTTGGCATCTGCTTATCAGGAGACTCGAACTAACACATTGCTCTGCCAATAGACTGTGATTTTCTTAGTGGTTCAGGATATGTTGTATACACCTCTATATTCTCACTTCGTACTACACTCCCTGATATATAGTTAATGCTCATAAGAGCCTTCTGAGTGAGCAAATTCCATAACCACTTATTCACTACATTTCAAAAATAACAACTAATGTTTATTGACATCCTATGCACCACATACTGGGCTAAGAGCTACATAAGAATTATTACATTTAATCCTCATAAAAGAATTATTACATTTAATCCTCATAACAACCTCTATTATCTCTAACTTAGACATGAGGAAACTGAAGTACAGAGAGGGTAAGAAACTTGTTCAAATCACATAACTAGCAAATAGTAGAGCTGGGACTTGAACTCAAGATGTCAGATTCTAGAGAACATATCTTAGTCTAAAATATATTTCTTCTTAAACCATAATTCAAAAAGATACATCCAGCACAATGTTCATTGCAGCACTATTTACGATAGCCAGGACAGGGAAGCAACCTAAATGTCCATCGACAGATGAATGGATAAAGAAGATATGGCACATATATACAATGGAATATTACTCAGCCATAAAAAGGAACAAAATTGAGTTATTTGTAGTGAGGTGGATGGAACTAGAGTCTGTCATACAGAGTGAGATAAGTCACAAAGAGAAAAACAAATGCCGTATGCTAACACATATATATGGAATCTAAAAAAATGGTACCAATGAACCTAGTGGCAGGGCAGGAATAAAGACTCAGACATAGAGAATAGACTTGAGGACACGGGGAGGGGAAGCTGGGATGAAGTGAGAGAGTAACATTGACATATATACACTACCAAATGTAAAATAGATAGCTAGTGGGAAGCAGCTACATAGCACAGGGAGATCAGCTCTATACTTTGTGACGACCTAGAGGGGTGAGATGGGGAGGGTGGGAGGGAGGCTCAAGAGGGAGGGGATATGGAGATATATGTATACATATAGCTGATTCACTTTGTTGTACAGCAGAAACTAACACAACACTGTAAAACAATTATACTCCAATAAAGATGTGAAAAAAAAATAAAATAAAATATAGTTCTTCCTGATGTTCCAGCTACAATGATAGAGGATGAAAAAAACATATAGAGATGAAAAAGAAATAGTTCCAAATTTCCAGATCCAGATTAGGAGAGACAGACACTTTGTTCATTCATTAATACGTTGAATATCAACCATCTTCCAGGAACCACATTAAGCATTGAGAATTCAGATTGGGGATAAGGCATTGATGCTGCCTTCAAGAAAATTACAATCTAGGAGTGAAACAGACAGGTGGACATGCAGTGCCCCTCAGTGTGGTAAATGTTAAGCAGGATTTTCATATGGGATGAGAGCCAGATGTGTGCCTTGCAAAAATTAAGAGCGGGAGAGGGAGGAGGGCATGTAGCAAGAAATGCTTCCCTGATATGATTATGACAGAGGAGAAGCCTTATGAACCAGTAAAGATCTATAGGAAAGAGAGGGAGAGTGATTTATGAATTGAGGGAAGGGATGTCTAGGAATTTGGTAATTTGACTGGAGCTTAAATGGTGGGTAGAACTTTAATAAGGGAGATGGTGGGAAAGGACGTTGTGAGCAGAGATAAGCAAAATATATAAAAGTGTGGAGGTAGGACCTATACCCTGCGTTCCCTGAATAATAAGTGTGGGTGAGGCACAAGGTCCAGGGAAGAAGTTAATAGAAGATAATGTCTGAAAACCCATCCAAGTTCATTGTTGAAGGGTTTGAAAATCAGTGTGAGCAAGTATGATGTTATTACTGTAGCATCAAGGAGCCATGGGGTTTAAGTAGGATAGAGCATCATCAATTTTAGATAGACTAGTCTGACATATTACCCCGAGGGTCTGTAAGGGTGGAAGAACAAAAATAAATCTTACAACAGAAAGGGAAAGGAGAACAACCTTATATTAAGTGCCTTTTGTGTGCATGGTCTAAGGCTGGTGTTTCATTCCTATCTATTTATTTAATCCAAAAAATAATATTTTGAAACAGATATTAACGCCTTTATTTTACTGGTCAGAAGGCAGCTCACAGAAGTTAACTTACTTCCTCCGAACCAAATAATAAGGTAGAAACTGGTAAAGCCAAAATTTGAGACCAGGTCTATCTAACTCCTGAGTGTGTACACCTACACTATCCTGTCTTTAATCCTGAGAAGGACTTTGCAATTGTATATTTATTCTATTAGTCATTAAGCCAGTCAACAAGTATTTATTAATCTCCTACTATTTGTCAGGCCCTGTCCTATTTGCTAGGAATATAGTGAACCATACAGGCAAATCCCTACTTTGGAGCTTACATTACAGTGGTATGAGACAGATGTTATACTAGTGAAAAAAGAGATTATATGTTAGGAGGTTATGAGTGCTATTAGAATCATAAAACAAGGCAAGGGGATAAAGACTGAAGATTTAGGCATTATAATTTTATATTGTGTAGTTAGGAAAGGTGGCATTTGAACAGAGATTTTAAGAAATGGTGGAGCATGTGGATTTCTTAGAGAAGAGTTTCTAGGCAGAGGAAACAGAGTATAAGTGTTCTTGGGCAGGACCTTATTTGACACGTTCATGGAACAGCAAGGAAGCCAGTGAAGTAAAGCAAGTGAGGTGGAGAATGGTAAGAGATGAGTTCAGTGAGGTCACAGGGTGGTAGAACATGTTCGGTCTTGTAGGCCACAGTAAGGACTAGAAATTTTACTCTGAGATAGATATGAGCAAGAGTAGAAGCATGGATACCAGCCAGGAGACAACTGAGTAGTTTAGGCTAGCGGTGATTTTAGACTAGGTGATTGCAGTGATAGCTGAAATGTGATCAGATATGGGATTGTGAAGGCAGAGAAAACAGGATTTGCTGAATCATTGGATACAGGGTGTGAGAAAAAAAAAAAAAGCCAAAAAGTAATCCAAGTTCTTTGATTTAAACACCTGGTTAAAGGGTAGTTCCATGAATATACGGAATACTATGGGATATATGACCAGGGGCAAAGTCGGAGCTGGAGAAGATACAAATCTGAAAGTCACCAGTATATAAATGATATTTCAAGCCACAGGACTGGGTGAAATCACTTAAAGAATGAATATAGATAGAGAAAACTCCAACATTTACATGTTGAGAAGGAGAAGAAGAAAATACACAAGAAAGGAATGGTCAGGAGGTAAGGAGGAAAATCAGAATAATATAGAATTTCAAGTCAAGCAGAGTGTTTAAGAAGGAGGGAGTGTACAAGGATTCCAATTTCTTCACATTCTTGCCAGCATCAGCTATCTTTTGTGTGTGTGTGTGTGTTTTGTAATAGCCAACCTAACAGGTGTGATATCTCATTGTAATTTTCATTTGCATTTTCCTGATAATCAATGTTGAGCATTTTTTTCCCATACCTGTTGGCCATCTGTAAGTCTTCTTTGGAGAAAGGTAAAATGGTGCAGCAGCTATGGAACAGTATGAGGGTGCCTCAAAATATTAAAAATAAAACTACCATATGATACAGCCATCTCACCTCTGGGTATATATCTAAAAGAATTAAAATCAAGATCTTGAAGAGATTTTTGTATTCCCCTATTCACTGCAGCATTATTCACAACAGAGAAGATATGGAAACAACACAAGTATCCATCAACAGATGAATAGATAAAGAAAATGTTGTATATACCAAAATGAAATCTTATTCAGCTTGAAAAAGGAAGGAAATCCTGCCATTTACGAAAACATGGAAGTATCTGGAGGACATTATGCTAAATGAAATGCTAGTCACAGGACAAATATTGCATGATTCCACTTATGAAGTTTTGAAATAGTCAAACTCATACAAGTGGACAATACAGTAGTAGCTGTCAGGGGCTGGAGATAGAGGAAATTGGGAGTTTTTCAATGGGTATAAAGTTTCAGTTATGCTAAATGAATAAGTTATAGAGATCTGTTGTAAAACATAATGCCTATACTTAATAACAGTATTGTGTACTTCAAATTTGTTGAGAGGGTGAACACCATGTTAAATGTTCTTATCACAAAACAAACAAAAGCAAAGTGATACAAGGAAACTTTTGGAGATGTTGGATAGGTCTATTATCTTGTGGTGATGGTATCTCTGGTGTTTTCTTTTGTCCAAAATCATCAAATTGTACACATGAAGTATGTGCAACTCTTTGTATATCAATTATGCCTCAATAAATTCATATTTTAAAAGGAGGGGGAAAGGAGAAGGGAGTGATCACTTACTGCTGAATGGTCAAGAAGGAAAACTAACCAAATGGGATGGGGACATGGAAGTAACTGGTGACACTGACAAGAATAATTTCAGTGGAATTATGGGGAAATGGCCTTGGAGTTGGCCTAAGAGTGAGAGAAAAAGAGATAGAAAATAGTCTATCTTTCAAAAAGTTTTTCTATATCAAAAGCCAGAGAATTGGGTCAGCAGGTGAAGGAAAATGGGGGGTGAAATTGTTTTATTTTTTTTTAAGTTGGAATAATATATAATATTTGTATGCTGACAGGAATAATCCAGTAAGGACTGGAAAGAGATTAGGGAGAAGTGAGAAGGAAATTTCTCATCTATATATTGGGTTGGCCAAAAAGTTCGTTTGGGTTTTTCCGGACCTCTTACAGAAAAACCTGAACGAACTTTTTGGCCAACCCAACGTTATATACAGGTGCATAGAGTTGAGATCCAGGGCAAAAATGGCTATAGATAGGAACACAAAGAATCCATCAATTTTAGAGAGAAGGATAGCAAAGTTGTAATAAATTCATAGATTTGCTGGTTGGAGGGTAGAAGGATGTTCTCCAGGGATTGCTTCTATTTCCCCATGAAATAAAAAAGCAGTCATTGTTGGTAGGTAAGTTTCTTTACCCTAATTTCATGTTTTACACTCATGGCTTCTTTCTAAGTATTCATTCCCTTCTCCTTAGGGCCATTTTTGGTTGATGAATTTGTAAGAATGGGATGAGATTGTTTAGGAATGACCAACAGAGAGTATGCATTCTGCTCTGGCCCTCTGTGCTGTGCAACTTCTAGGAGAATACTCTATCTCTGGGAAGAAAGTAGGCCTGAAGCTTTCTAGGGCTCCCTGTGATTGACTGGTTTTCTCCACTTGAAAGTCCGCTGATCTGCAGATATATGCTATGTTTTCTTTATCAGCAATAACGATGATATCTTTAATCTCCATCTGCTAACTCTTGTGCCTTTCTGTCCAAAGATTCTGAACTCAGGTGGGAAAGAAAAATGACATCTATTTGGACCTCTTAAGCCACCATAATCTTTAACTGAGTGTGAGGAGGGGAATGGGAATGTTGAAATTTGAGGAGAGAAAAAATGTAAAATTGTCTACTGAAAGAATGGAAGAGTAAATTGACTTGGCAAATGTAGTACGGGCTCATCTGATGTTTGAGGTAATTTAAAGAGAAACCAAAAACAATGGTTTTGATTTTTTTCTCCAGATATACTCATCTCCTCAGGTATGACTGAAAAAAAAATTATCTTGATATTGTTGGATTTAGCCAGAACTGGAGTTTTTTTCAGGAAGTAAGACAGGGGGCCAGAGGGTAAGGTAGTTGAAGGTGTATGTGGAGGAATGATTATAAAGATAAACCATGGACTCTTAAGGAAGGAAATAATGATTCAAGGCAGGTGAGAGAACTGAAAAGATATTAGGGTCAATTGTTTGAGTTTCTCGTGGGGATCACAGAATTGTAAAAGTGGGGGTATGAAGTGGATGGACTGAAAAGATAGATAATGCAGGTATTTTTTTCACATTTTATCACCTCTGAAAAGGAAAATGTAATGGCAATTTAGATTCAATAAAATATGGTAGTAATCTAAGGTATGACAATGAATAGAGTTTCTGAGGAGGGTGAAAATGAAAGAACTGAGATGCGAAGGCATTAGAATACTGAATGTCAAAATCACCAAGAATGGTGACAGGAGTGGTGACAATGACACTGGAATATAGAAGTTTCTCTAGGATGCTTTCCAGCTCTCGTGTGCTATTACTAAAACCCGGAAAAAAAACTTACTTGATTGACTTGCTATTTACAGTGAGGTTAAAAGATATCCATCAGCAGAACAAAGTCTACAGGGAATCATACATGCTGTACTAAAAAGTCAGTAGGTTGTCCTGAGCTCCAAATCAGGGCTGAAGACCTTTACTCATAGATCTGTTAAGATACCAAATAAGTGGCTACATGGGAAGTGCCCTGAGCTATGTGCAAGAAAGATGAGATGAGTAGCTGGCTACCTGAGTAGATGGTATAGTGATGAGTGACAAGTCATGGAATCTATGCATAGTTTTATTCCTAAATCACTTGGTCAAGAGTCATTAATTGTTCTTGATCAGAAGGTTCTTCCTGCCTATACAATTATGTACATAATTACCCTAGGAGGGCATAGTGTTATTAATGGGAAAACAAGATCATAGACTTGGTTTTCCACATTCTCTATGCACAGAGTATGCATTTATCTTATGAATGTTTGAT
Source organism: Eschrichtius robustus (assembly GCF_028021215.1). Classification (NCBI taxonomy): domain Eukaryota; kingdom Metazoa; phylum Chordata; class Mammalia; order Artiodactyla; family Eschrichtiidae; genus Eschrichtius; species Eschrichtius robustus. Next base: position 41,066,054 of record NC_090826.1, read on the forward strand.
GGTGATGATGACGGAAATGAAAGAGCCATATTTTCCACACTTGGAAACTATATATCTTATTGACCAATTTTATTAGTAATCAGGCATTTGTTGAGCACCAGCTGTATACAGAGCATTAGAATGAGTCTCAAGTTGTAGTAAGGTAGGTAAAATAAGTGGGATCTCCAAAAATAGACTTAGTAAGGATCCCAGACATACAAATATATTTACATACATACACACAAATACACATACTTCCAGAAACACATGAATCTACATACTTAGAGTCACCAACATGCACGTCACACTCCACAAAAAGGGAAAGGCGCATGTAGAGTACTCCAGTTCCATTACTATAGCTATCTTGTGAAGGAACAATCCCTCAAGTTATAAAGTAGCATGTAATTCCTCTTGCTTACACAATCACCAAAGCAAACTTGAAATAATGATTTGGCTTCCAGTGTGGCTTGATGATAGAAGATAATGCACAGATGATAGAGTATGTGGACCTTGTGTAATCTGCTTCTAGTGAGAGTCTTTTCTCAAGATATATTAATAAATTGTTGCATCGATGCCTACTTTAATTGTGTATACAAAATTTTAGCTAATATAAGTCTATATTTCAGGGCCTGATCACCCCTGGGTACTATCAAAAAAGATTATCTTAACCTTCTAGAGGCTTCTGTTTTCTCTCTCTTTTATACATCCATCACACACACACACACACACACACACACACACACGCAAGTACACACTGTCTACGTCCCATAATGTATGTGGGGAAATTTGGAATGGGGCTATCAGAACACAAAGGTGTCATCATGACTTACTCCCTGTTAAATTCAACAACAAAAGACAAGGTTGATTGAGAGTTAGAGAATTGTCCTGGTCCTAGGCCAGGAAAGAGTAACAAGTGGCAACTCCTTGACAAAACTCTAGCCTGTCTTTCAAGGGTCACTCCTATCCAAACAATCTGGCTTCAAAGTCCTATTTAGACTCCTATCTTGTGGAAAACACATGGTGGAGTGGAAATAGTGCTGGAATATCCAAACCCCTGAATTCTAATTCTGACTCTACCACTGAACTTGATTCATCCTTAGTCAAGTCTTTTTGCCACATAATCTAGTATAGAAACCCATGTATACAAATAATGTCTTTAAAATGTGGTATGATGGAGTAATCTCTGTGGTGTGAATACAGATGAATGCTTGACTAGCTTTTACTGGTCTTGGTCAGCCAGACTGAAATGGTTTCATTACCATCTAACCATTCTTATGTGATCTTTTAAATAATCAGATCATAATCACGATCACTGAGGAACGATATGTGATGTGAATAACACTTCTTCAGTTATTAAAACACTTTCATAGCCATATGTCAGATGATTCTCCACAAACCGGTGAGGTTGACAGGACTGATAGGACCATGCTCATTTTATAGATGAGGAAACTGAGGCTCATAACAACAGAGCAACGTATCAGTCAGATTGAAACAATAACCCCAATTCCCATATGATCAGTTTCTTCTGATTCCCTGTGGTCCCTAGCACGATGCTCTGCACTTGGAGGAACTGAGTGTCATGCCTTCTGCCTGCTCTGCTCTTTTACAGAGGTCTGGTAAGCCCAGTACATTGATTTCATGGTCCCCCTGAAGGGGCCACTTTCTTACTGAAGGATGGGGAGGGAATAGCAGCTGCTGCTTAGAGATAGAGCCTGAGGTTTGCCAGGGAAATTCAGGTATCACTGAGATGATGGGAGCTCAGGAAACAAGACAGGAATTAATGCCAACTGGTAACCAATTTTCCTAAAGCAATAAATCTCTTTTCCAGAACTCTGGCCCCAGAGGAGACTTTCACTGGGTTTCACAGGGAGAGCCTCAAACTGAACATGACAGTTAGAAGGCTGTGATACACAGGAATTATAAATGAAATTATGATATGTCTGAGGCTAAGTGACAGAGTCTACAAAAGTCAGTGCATTTAGCAGGGTGGAGTGAGGAGAACAAAGGATTTGAAGCCAGGCATATTTGGACTGAAATCCTGATCCTGTCGCTTACTAGCTCTGTGGCTTTGGGAAAGTCACTTCATACCACTGAACCTTAGTTTCCTCATCAATACAATGCAGGGTTATAAAATAGTAGCAGTAATAGTCTCTGTAAAAAGGCAAAGCCTGGCAGAAATGTGAAGTATAATAGTTTTTCTTAAATTTGATGCTCATTCATTGTACCTAGCACTAATATGGTATACTACATATTTTTAAGGCCTAATTCTACTAGTCATTTCCAATGGAAAATCCTCTGATCCTGCATGTAGAATTCATGTCTCCCTCCTTTGGGTTCCTACAGTCCCTTGCACAGAATTCTGATCTTGTACTTACCACTACACATGGTCATTATGACAGCTCTGTGTCTATTTCATTCATCATTGTAACCCCTGGGCTTGGCACATAGTAGGTACTCAGTAAATGTTGAGTAAATAAATGAACAATGTCTTTCCTAATAGAACACAAGCTTTCCAAGAGCAGAAACTAGGTCTCATTGTGGTATTTAATCTTTATAAGAACAAGGACCATGCCTGTTTTCTGCCTGCTGGTCACAGCTGAAACACTAGAAGCAGTAACTAGAACAGTTCCTAGGGATGAATGCGCTGACTCTGTATCTCCAGCACTCAGTGCAGGACCTGAAACACAATGGATGCTCAGTGAAAGCTTGCAGAATGAATGAATAAATGAATGAAAGAATTCTTCTTGAATTGATCCTATCACTAAAGTAGGTAAAAATCCATCTGCTTGGGGTAACTGAAGAATAGTCGGTAATTAGTGGGTAAGTCTTGTTAAGAGATGGTATCAGGGCTGCATAGTTCCATCCAAATGAAGTCAAATCTTATATATTACAGCTAGAAGGATCTTTAAAGACTACTCAGTTATCTTATGCTGATACAACACCCTTATGTTCTTTCCTCAAATATGGGAGATTTTATTTTTGTTTCCATAATGTTAAGAACAATGGGAAGCCATGAAGTATTTTAAGCAGGTTTACATTTTTCAAAGATCAATCTTGCTGCACTATGGAGAATAGTTTGGAGGTAGACACAATCTGGACAAAGGAGATCAGTGAGGAGGCTACTGCAGTAACTCAGTGAGAAATAATAGTAACTTGAACTGTAGGATGGCAATGGGGATAGTGAAAAACAGACATATTCAAGAGAAATTTAGGAGGTAAAATCAACAGATCATGGGGATGAATTATATATGGGGGCAAAAGAACTGAATAGGTTAGGAATGTGGTATTTCTCTATCTTTGTTTGTCTCCCTGACTAGAATTGACTTCTTTTAAAACAGTAGCCCTGTTTAATTTGTTTTGATATTGCCAGTGCCTTACATTGGGCCTGAAACATAGTAGATGCTTGGTGAAAGTTTGCTGTAAGAATGAACAAATCATTGCCCAGCAGACAGAGAAAAGGAGGAGCGATATTCAGAGATCAATACCAGTAGGGAGGGGCATCAGGTCTCTAGATACTGGGCTGGAGTTTACGGGAAGGACTGGCAGTAGCAAGGCAGTACCAGATAGGTCATCAAGGGAAGAGCTACGGCACAGAGAAACAGTCAGACCTGGGGTATAAGGTGGTATCTCTGTCTTAGGAAAAGGACAGATGAAGTGTTTAGGAGTTATGATGAAGCCAGTGAAGCAGCTATGAGGTCAGGCTCTGGGCCAGACTGCATGTGTTCCAACCCTGACTCTGCCTCTGCTAGCTATATGACCTTCTTTGGGCAGCTACTTAATACTCCTAAATCTCAGTTTCCCTATATGTAAGTGAGGATAATAATGGTACCAATCTCATATGGTGGTCATTAGGATTAAATGATGCAATGCACTTATCAATGACTAGCAAAATATCCTAATCCCCAATAAAAATTAGCTATCAACCACTACATAAGGTCCAGACAAGAAGGAAAAGGGCAATAATAATAAAAATTGTCATTTATTTTTGACAAAAATTTTGTTATGACAAAAATGGTCATAACACCAACTGTATACAAGGTTTTGTCCAACAACCATTTTAAAGATGAGGAGATTGAGGCTCAGAAATGTTACATAACTTGCAGGTAGCAGGTAGAAAATTCAAAACCATGTCTGTCTGAACTTCAAGGCTCACTCTACCCTGTTAAATTTACTGAACTGTTTAAACTGAGGGTCCTTTTAGTCCTGGATGAACCATGGCCTTGGTATATTCAATGCTGAAGGTTCTGACCCAAAATATAGGGGTCAAATTTTCCAGGTGAAGGTACTGAGGCCTGGGAAATGGAATAGCATTAAGGTGCCAGACAGAACCTGGTACCCTGCAGAGAGGCACCCTACATCCATACACTCTGTGATCCAATAGCAGCATGATTCACATCCATGGGACATGCACTCCATAATTCATTCTGGAAAATGGATAATTATAGGAGGTTGTCAGATTCAATAAGCAAATGCTGAGGAAATAAAAACAACAAACTATGTGAGAGCTGATATTTGTTCAGGCAGACATCTGTCTTCTGTTAGAGGATTTAGGGATGTTTTTCAACACAAGGTTTTAAACATGGCTTAGAAAAACCTCTCCTCAGCATGGTCTGCAGGACAGAGCCAAATTCCTGCTTTTAGTGGGTTTTCGCCCACTCATAGAGGGCTGGTCCCCACGGCTACTGGGGGGAGGAGAGGAAGAGGCATACCTAGGCCGATAGTCCCGCTCCCAGGCAAACCAAGCTGTCCTCCTCAGAATTCACTTTCTGCTCCTGTGAGACCACGATCCACACCACCTCCACTTGTGCCCAGATCATTCCCACCTCCACAGCCTTGCACACTCTGTTCCCACGGATGTCCTCCTCCCTCCCTCCTAACCTATCCAAACTCATCTTTAAACTCCCGGGATCTTCAGAAACCTTCCCCAAATGCTCCATCCCACACTGCTCCCCAGCCCACCCCCAACAAAGCTTAGCATCTGAGCTGCGTGATCTAGAGCTTGATCATCTACTGCAGCTTTCCAGTAAGAGAAAAGAATAGCACATTCAGTCGGAGGAATGGATCCTCAACTATGGCTCTGCTACTTCCTGGCGGTGGGGACTTGGGCAAGTCATATATATCTCTCTGAACCTCTGTTATCTCTTTCATAAAATAAAAATACTAATACCAACTCAGAAGACTATTGCACAGGCCAAATGAGGTAATACATTTAAAGCAGCACTCAAGATACACTTTTCAGGTTGAGTCTAGTGCTGTCTACTGACCTCACATCTAAGTGTGTCTTATCTTCTTGGGAACAGGTATTATACCTTCTTCCTACTTTCCTCGGAATAACAATCTGCTTAGTTGCATTCTCTTCTTTTTCTCTATATTTCCGCATGCAAGATAAGCCAGTCAGAGGCTCAAGACCACTGAGGGCCTTGAGTCAGTGCCATAATAAATTTGATCTTGCCTGTTTTGTTCAGTGGAAGCTGAGGAGTGGAAGCTGAGGAGGGGACTGCACAAAAGATGAGAAATAACAGAAGACAGGAGCTGTGGTTTCCCCTAGGGGATCCAGGAATTCAAATTACAAAGTAAGCTGAAGGTAGCAGGACATAGGCAGTGGTAGTTGGTTCTTAAAATCAGGTGACTCCCAGAGGCTGAGTTGCAGGGCTGCCTGCCCCAGATGGGTACCTTAAAGAAAGATTGAGACTAGGAGAATGGGGCAAAAACCCTCAGCAGATTAGACCAGTTTCTAGGGCATTACTGTAATCCCACCATAAGTGAGACAGGGGCAGAAGGCCAGGTGAAGAATGACCATCCTCAGAGGTGAATCCTGAAAACTAGCAGGAAACAACACTAGATTACAGAGTTCCAAGCAGAATGAACACTTTCTGTTCAAGATTCCCTTAGCACTTTGTTTCTACTATGAAACTATAAACTACAAATCCTACTACTGACAGGCTAGAACTTAGTTTATATGGTAACTTGTACCTTCCACAATGGAAACGCTTGAGCCAGGCAGACCTGCCCTGGCCCTTGATAATAATCCGATCTTGTTCAGTCACTTAGCATGTTTGGATGTCAATTTCCTCATCTGTTTAATGGAGCTAATAATATGCTTTGCCCTGGTTATTTGAATTGATATGGAAGCTTGACATGAAATAGTGGATGTGAAAGTGATTTGTAAACTGTGAAGCATTAGAAAGATTATTTTTATTCATTATATCTCATCATGCAAATGAGGCTATAAATACCAGCAGGTACAAGCTGTTCTTTATTCATCATTGGATCCTTTTATACTAGGGGCATGAAGGACGAGACCATTGTTTGTTGAGTTGCCCTTATGCCAGGCACTGTGCTGGGCACCTTCCATGCCTCATATAATTTTATTTAATTCTGCTAATAACTCTGTCCCTTTTCTTTTCTCTAGACCTGGCTGCCTCCCAAGAAATAACAGATACTCAGTAAATATTTCTGTATTGCAATACCATAGTTCCACTTTTCACAGTCTGAAGTTTGAATGATGTAGTTAGAGAGTAGAAGTGGTACAAGGGGTGCAATTCTGATAATGAGTAACAAAATGGCAGTGACTGCCAAGAAAGCAGGGGTCCCTCATTCTCTTTCTAAACATAATCTCATCTCTTCTACTAAAAAACATCAAATCCCTTCTCTTAAGACTGATCAAACATAGAGGGTGATTCTCTTGCCCCAGGAAGTCTCCTGGTCATAAGGTGATGTTTAACAAATATCCACATTCAATCCTAAGTATTATACAGAAATTTAGAAATCCATCTGTATCTCAGAGGGGATGGGCGGGATTGTTATTTGCTTAGCATATGTGTAAAACTGACCTCTAATTGTAATTACACACAAATAAGAGAATCAGAAAAGGTCCTGCTTCCTTCTAGTTGTATTGGAGAGTCTTTGATGTTGACAACTTCACTGGTTTGGCCTTTCTTAATTCCTCCTCCATAACACCACACGGTCACAGTTACTACAGCCAATTGGTCTTTTCGGTGCCCATTAATATTCCATGCTCATTATTGAGAACTCTTGCAATTGCCTCCTAACTGGTCTGTCTGCCTCTGTTTGGCCTCTCACAATCCATTCTCCTTATAGCTACAAAAGGGTATTTCTAATAGTCAAAACCAATCATGCCCCCCTCTCCCCTTCCATAGCTCCCCATAATCTATGGAATAAAGTCTAAACTCCTTAGTACTTTCAGCTAGCCTTCCTCTCTCCTACCCTTTCCCCCATACCTACAACATATGCATGCATACCTACACAACAGTCACATGTTCCACTTTTATTGGCAAACTTTCAGTTTTCTGAAACTTACTTGCTTTCATGCACCTTCAGGCTTTACACATTCCTGATAAATATGCTGTTTCTCTCCATGCTTAGCTGGCTCTTACACATCTTTAAGAGTCAGCTCAAGCACTGTCGTCCCAAGGGAGACTTCCTTGACTTTTTGATCTGTAGCCCCCAACCCACCTTCTCCAGGCCTAAGTCAAGTTCTCTTCCACAGTACTCTCAGAGCCCCCATCACAGCACTTCCCACTCCATGTGGTAGACCCTTGGTTTTGACAGGTCTGGGACCTGCACAGAATTCCATGGTTAAAAGTATAGACTACGTAGTTAACCTGCTTCATTACAGATGGAGAGACTGAGGCCCAGCAAAGTGAAGTGACTTGCTCAGGGTCTGAGACTAGAACCCAAATCTCTTGATTCTTAGCAATTACTCCAAACACCAAAGATAAAGAAAAGAAGGAGGGAAACTAACATGTACTAGGTCTCAAAGACAGAGCTGCATAGAAGTGGCCCTTTCACATATACTGACTCTCTGACATGCTTCTCTGGACTGTTTGTTCTTGTCACTGTTCTACAGAGGAAGGCTGAGTTACTGAGAGTCCAAGGTCCCTAAGCTAAATGAGGGCAGAACTGGGATTCCATGCACATCTCTGTCTCCAAGTACAGTGGTCCCCCTCACTTAGCACATGTTTTGGCATCACTCAAATCACCCAAGACTGTTCTAACTGCTGTAGGAAGAATAATGGAAGAAAAAGGGAAAAAGCAGACTTCCACCAAATATAGTCCACATAGGCAAAATGATTCTGTAATCAGCACACTGAACATGCATCACTAAATGGAGAGCTGGATAGAAATGAGAAAAGGTAGCATCAGCAGACGAGATCTATGTTCGCAAAAGCACTGTCACCCCAGTTCCCACAGACGTGTATGCAAATATATTGATATACAGGTTGCTGGGAACCATGATGCTAAGGGCAAAGATGTCTCTTCCTAGAGAAAGTCAGGTACCATTGCTGTGTCCTTTAAGAATGACTTTTGACCTTCTATGATAGGTTTCTTTAAAAGCTTATGTTTAAATGTCAGTATTTCCATAAAATTACCTCATATTTCTACAGCATAGAGAATAAGAACATGGGTTTTGCAAGGTCAGACAGAAAAGGCTCTGACGCTTTTGTTTTGCCACTTACTAAATGTGTGGCCTTAGCTTCTATAAGCCTTCATGTCCTCATGTGAAAGATGAAGACAAGGATAATGTTCTCTAAAATTGTCATGAGATTGAAATATGGTGTTGGAGGTAAAACACCTGGCACAGGACACAATGTGTAATAGATCACTCCCTTTTATCTCCTTCTGCTAATTATAATGTTCCTCCAAGTTGTCTCGTAGGTATTTGATCCTCACAAGAATCCTGTGAGTCAAACAGGGCAGAAGATATTTCCCCATTTTACAAAGACCCAGGAACCAACTACATGATTTGCTTAGAAGCCTCCAGTTAATAATTATGTTATTGGATACTAAACCCAGGTTTTTCTAGTCCATGTCATGCTCCATTTATTCATTCAACAAATACCCACATACTAGCCTCAGCAGTGAATAAGACAGACCAAGTCCCTCTCCCCATAGAAATTCCTCTTTATGTAATAGTTTCTACAGAAAAGGGTATAGAAAATAGCTGTAGAAAGCAGAGATGCCTTGCCACAGACACTGTAGGTGAGCCAGCTACAAGCAAAGCATCACAGTTCTTGTGTCAGACCCCTGCTTGTTAAAGAGGGATCCCAAAATATCTGGCAGGAGGTGGTACTACTTGTCCAAAGTTAATGATGTGCCAAAGGGCCCATTACATGTCACCACAAGAATACAACACACCCTCTTTCCCCTTCACCACAATTGGAACAGACTTTGATGTTACTTTAGAAATGTTTCAATGTGTCTATAGAGCTATTTTAGCATTCTCTTAGTTATACCAATCAACACTTCAAAACAAGAGAAACTTGGACATATGTTCTTCCTGATCATGCCTCACGTTGAACTAAAACAGTCTTAACACATTAAAAACACGAAGGAAGTCCTTGCTACTTTCCCCTCACACCTCCCTGCCTCATGACCCAGTTTAGGGGCTGATTTTACTTGCCTTATGCAATGCCCTGCTTAGTTCCCTAACCTCACATCTCTTCCTTCCCTAAAACTGGTGCTCCTTGACTTAATCTTATTTTTGCAAGTATTTAAGTATCCTTCCTTTAGCAAGACCATCATTTGATGCAGGAAGATCAGCATCAAATCAATGTCATCTGGTTCTATATCTCGACTTCAGGCAATGTCCAGGTGACCATTCAATTAAAAATGAGCTATGTTCTCTCTAACCCTATTCCCTAGCACTTTCCCTGCAACATCATAAGCTTTCTCCACGCACTCCTGCCTCAACCAAGGGCCTCAGCTTCTCCCTCCATTCCTGGCCTTGGAACTAGAGTGTTCCTCTCCTCCACACTTATGGCCTGTCACAATCTGGACATAATTTGCCCTCCGGCCTAATGCCCTTTCCCCTCCTTCATAAAAACCTTGGCATTAACCATCTTGATGAGCCAATATTCCCCAACACCTTCTGTCCCCCCATCCCAATACATAACATATGTCTTCATGTCTACATTCATACTTTGCTCTACCTAAAATAATCCCATCTAATCTCTGCCTTCAGAAATTCAAATCCAGATCTAAAATATGACCTTCCCTACATCCTCAAACACTGAGCAAATAAAGCAGGAAAATTGTCTAGTGTAGTGAAAGAGTATAAGCTTTTAGTTGTGTAGACAGAGTTGTCACTAGCTTCGTGGTCCTTGGGAAACTCAATAAACCTTTCTGAGCCTCAGTTACCTCATCTATAAAATGGTGATGATAATATCAACCCCAGATGGTGATAAAAATACTAAGCCTGGCACATTGCAAGAGCTCAATAAATGACAGCTATTTTAATTATAAGACGGTGTGTGCACAAACTACTGTCAAAGAACTTGGAATGTGATGGGTACCACAGATTCCAGAAGGAGGAGTACTCACGTCTACTTGTAGAACTCATGGAAGTCTTGTAGGGCAAAGCATTTGAACTCGGCTTTGAAAAATGGTTAGATTATCAACATATAAAGATGACAGGAGGAAACATTCTAGGAAGAAATAGTGCATAAGTAAAAGTATGCAAGAAAGAAAATATGGAGCAGAATTGGATAGTCAAATCACACAGGTTGACTGAAGCAGAAGGAGGAGGAAAAGTAGTCAAGAGATATATTGCTAGAAATAATTTTGCTGGAGATTCAAACTATGTCATCTACATGGACACATGTCTGAAGTAAATCTTTACACAAATTCTAACACCACTAGAAAACTTGGAAAATATACCAACGCTTCTCTGTCATGGATCCATGAGGTTTCGGTGAGAACAATTTGGCTTTTGCCAGCATTCATAAAAGGTGTGAATAATATTCAAAACTTTTAGTACAAAGGGAAAGCTCAAAGCACCCCTTTTGTGTTGTTAAGACACAGCAGCCTTTTTGGACTTTATTAGAAAATTCTTGTGCCAGCTGTCTCTTTTCTCTGACTCACAGTCACGCAATATGCCTCTCTCTTGTTTCTCGTCAGCACTGCACTCAGATACTAATGAGTTTTCAGCAATAGAAAACCCAACGGAATATTAAAATTGGAAAGAGGAGCTCGTTGAGTTAATTTCGTCGAAGTGCATCACAATATACTGCAGTGTTGTAAGAATGAATATTCAAATAGGAATTCAGTCATGGGAAAATTAATTAAGGAAAATGTTATTACTAATATTGCTTTTTATACACATACATATGCAGAGACACACAACCATCTATTGGCTCCAGTGTTAACAATAATAAAAGTTAAACATTTATGAAAGTGAAATGTTCAAGACCTCTTGTTGAGTTGCTGTTAAATTTTTTTAAATTAAAAAAAAATTATCTATGATTCCAGAAACTGTTTCTAAAAGACAAATTCCATTGTCATTCCTCTGCTTAAAATTCTGGAATAGATCCAAAACATCCTTCAGAACAAAGTAAAAATCTTTAGGGCCACAATATTCACTGTGGCTTATGCATTCCTCATCTCATTTCATCTACTTGCATTCTCCCAAATATGTTTTATTCTTACAAATCTCCCTGTCTTTGCACACAGTGTTCATTATGTGTATAACATTCTTTGACCCTTTTCAGATGCAGCTCACTGTCACTTCTTTCTCCCTCTGCTAGACAAAGGGACCCTCCTGGGTGTTCCTATACCACTCTGGTCTGAGTGTTAGTTAACAGTAAACACTGGGCACCTACAAAATGCTAGAGACCATGTCAGGCAATTGTATATTTTATTGTCATAGTCTGTTGACTTGGCTGCTCACCCACTAGACAATACATTTACTAAACGACTAGACAAATGCTATATAACAGCACTGTGCTCAGCACTCAGGTTTAATGATGTACAAAAATACAATCCCAGCCCTCAGGCAGGTTATAGTTTAATTATATAGATAATTATTACATGTCCTTTGAATAATAATCTCTATACTCCTTAACACCTGAATATTTTCTGAATGAGCAAATTATTGAGTGAGTGTGTCGATATGATGTTCCAAAAAATGGAATTTGAGCAGAGCAGCACACAGCTTCTGCAGAACATAAAATTAAAAAGCAATTTGACATATCAGTACTGGAATCAAATATCAGATTGGGATCAAAATACTGATATTTGAATCCCAGTCCATGGATTTACTAAATGTGTGACTTTGAACAAGCCTCTCAGCCTCTGTGAGCTTTACTTTTCTAATTTATAAAATACTGGGAGGAAAGCAAGATGGTAGAGGAGTAGGAGGACATGGAGTTCATTTCTCACCACAAACGCATCAAGAATACATCTACAGATGGACCAATTCTCACAGAGCACTGGCTGAAAAGTAGCAGAGGACCTTGGACACCAAAAAGGACAAGAAAGATCCCCACATAACCAGGTAGGTTGAAAGAAAGAAGAAGGGAAAAAGAAGAGGAGAGGGAGTGGGATGGGACCTGTGCCCCTTGGGGGGAGCTGAAGGAGTGGAGAGGTTCCTTCATGTGGGGAAACCCCCTCACCAACAGGGAGATCAGTTGGGACAGAAAAGGAGCAACTGGGGCTGTCAGAGGATAGTGAAATGGCCGGTCTTTGGCAGGCAGGACAGAGTGAGACCTACACAGACAGTCCATGCCACAGTCCTGTGTGCCCTGGCCTGGGACGTGTGTCCACCAGTGCACATGGGGGCTGGGGGCTGGGTGCTGGAACGTGGGGATTGGAGAGCAAACCCAGGGAGAGGACTGCTGCTGGATGCGAGGAGACAGCATGAGGGGACAGGAGTGAGGAAATCTGCAATCGGGAATGCTTGTGGAAGAAACCCGGACTGCCATAGAAGCAAGGCATCATTATTGAGTGATGCGCAGGGGGTGGAGCCGCCATTGCAGCCTCTCTCCCCACATGCCAGCCCCTGCCCGCCCAGGTGCTAGGAAAGGCCCCCGCCAGGGCTGACCCTCTCGTGCCTGTGGCCAAATGCTAGAAAAGACCCCCAACAGGGCTGGCCCTCCTGCGCCTGCCACTGGGCACTAGGAAAGGCCTCTGCTGGTGCTGGACCATGAGCTCCTGCCACCGGACAATAGTAAAGGCCCCCACCGGGGCTGGCCATTTCTGCCGGTGGCCGGTAGCTAGGAAAGTCTCCCACCAGGGCCAGACCTGTCGTGCCTGTGGCCACTGGATTCCCCGTGCACCTCATCACTGATGGGGCCAGATCTCTTGCGGCCACCAACTCCCCCAAGCACCAGTCGCCACCAGTACTCCCATGACCCCAGCAGCCATGCCACCTACATGTCCTGTCCTCAGTGGGGCAGAACTGAGTGCTCCAGGGTAGCTTCGGGAGCAAACCCTTGTGGGTGGCCCACACTCAGAGGTGGGTCTAAAAGCACAGCTGAGCCACAGGGGCCATGCAACTAAGGAAGAGAAGCTGAAATCTCTCCTCGCAGGTGTGCAAACCATGAATTGACACCCCTGAGACCAGCTTGGTAAAAACTCAGCACCAATAAAACATCTGAATGGATGAGTGCTCCCACAGCCAAGATGGACCTAGATTTAGCAGCGGTAGATTTTGTGGGCCCATACACGTGGGGGTTGGGCCATGGTAAAGTCTGAACTGCCCCCATAACACCCACAACAGGTCCAGATCCATGATGACTACAATCCTGGGACTTGACTTCAGTGGATCTACTCTGGTGGCCTGGTGAGAGCAATGTCTGAGAGACATTGCTGACATAGCCACAGATAAGATAGGGTCGAGAGCAGTGTCAACATTAGCGTAATCTGAGAACTCACACAGTGGGTGAAAGGTGACACAAAAGAGCACACTCACAGGTGAAAAGGCCCAGGGGAGGAATACTCAGTAGCTTCCCTCCCAGCGGGAGCGCTCCAACCCCATCTAGGTCACACCACAGATCAGAAACACAGCTAAGGAGCAGATCTGGGAGCCTCTACTCCAACAACTAGGAAGCAGACCCTGCCCCTGAAAGGGCAGTGAGAACCACAGAGCAACGGGGAGGCCCCACTCAATATACAGGGCAGGCTCTGGTCACACAACACCAGTCAAACCCCCTATTACTGGTCTGGATTTAGTAACTGTGGGCTCTTTGGGTACGTACACGTGGGGGTAGGGCCAGACCAGAGTTTGAGCTGCCTACATAGCTCCAACAGCAAGTCCAGGTGCACAATTACTGCATTACTGGAACCTAACCTCAGTGTACCTGTGCCAGTGGCCAGGTGATAACAATGCCTGAGAGTCACCAGGGTCAATTGCCAGGATACCCACAGTTAAGGCAGAACTGAGAGCAGTTCCAACAACAGTATAGTTTGTTAGCCTGCACAACGGGCGAAAGGGGACACAATGGAGCACAATCACAGGTGAACAGCTCCAGTGCAGGAAAACTCAGTGGCTGCTCTCCCACTGGGAGTGCTCCAATACTGCCTACCTCACACCACAGATCAGAATCACAGTTAAGAAACAGATCTGGAGGCCTCTACTCCAAAAACCAGGGAGCAGACCTCACCCCTGACAAGGCTGCAACAACCACAGAGCAAAGGCGGGGACCTGCTCAATATCTAGGGCAGGCTCTGATCAACACAACAAAAATCAAACCTCCTCTCAAGGGGATAATGGCACAAGCCTCTGGACCAACCTCACTCATTGGGGGCAGACACCAGAAGCAAGAGGAAGTATGATCCTGCAGCCTGTGTAAAGGAGACCAGAAACAAAATAAGTTTGACAAAATGAGACGACAAAGAAGTACGTTGCAGATGAAGGAGCAAGATAAAAACCTACAAGAACAACTAAATGAAGAGGAGATAAGCAATCTATCTGAAAAAGAATTCAGAGTAATGATAGTAAAGATGATACAAGATGTCAGAAACAGAATGGAGGCACAAATCAAGAAGATAAAAGAAAAGTTTAGCAAAGACCTAGAAGAACTAAAGAACAAACAAACAGAGATGAACAAGACAATAACTGAAACGAAAAATAAACTAGAATTAACCAATAGCAGAATAACTGAGGCAGAAGAATAGATAAGTGACCTGGAAGATAGAATGGTGGAAATCTCTGCTGCAGAACAGAAAAAAGAAAAAAGAATGAAAAGAAATGAGAACAGTTTCAGAGACATCTGGGACAACATTAAACATGCCAACATTCGAATTATAGGGGCCCCAGAAGAAGAAGAAAAAGGAAAAGGGCCTGAGAAAATATTTGAAGAGATCATAGTTGAAAACTTCGCTAACATGGGAAAGGAAAGAGTCACCTAAGTCCAGGAAGTACAGAGGGTTCCACACAGGATAAACCCAAGGAGGAACACACGAGACACATATTAATCAAACTAACAAAATTTAAATACAAAAAAAAGAAAAAAAAAATAAAAGCAACAAGGGAAAAGCAATACATAACATTTCAGGCAAACCCCATAAGGTTATCAGCTGGTTTTTCAGCAGAAACTCTGCAGGCCAGAAGGGAGTGGCATGATATATTTAAAGTGATGAAAGGGAAAAACCTACAATGAAGAACTCTACCCAGCAAGGCTCTCATTCAGATCTGACAGAGAAATCAAAAGCTTTACAGACAAGCAAAAGGTAACAGAATTCAGCACCACCAAACCAGCTATACAAAAATTGCTAAAGGAACTTCTCTAGGCAAAAAACGCAAGGGAAGAGAACAAAAGAGGAAGGGAAGAAAGAAAAAATACACACACAAAAATACCCAAAACAATTAAGGAAATGGCCATAGGAACATACATATTGATAATTACCTTAAATGTAAATGTATTAAATGCTCCAACCAAAAGACACAGACTGGCTGAATGGATACAAAAATAAGACCCATATACATGCTGTCTACAAGATACCCAATTCAGGCCTAGGGATACATACACACTGAAAGTGAGAGGATGGAAAAAGATATTCCATGCAAATGGAAATCAAAAGAAAGCTGGAATAGCAAGACTCATATCACACAAAATAGACTTTAAAAGAAAGACTGTTACAAAAGACAAGGAAGGGCACTACATAATGATCAAGGGATCAATCCAAGAAGAAGATATAACAATTGTAAATGTTTATGCACCCAACATAGGAGCACCTCAAAACATCAGGCAAATGCGAACAGCCATAAAAGGGGAAATTGATGGTAACACAATAATATTGCAGGACTTTAACACCTCACTAACACCAATGGACAGATCATCCAGAGAGAAAATTAATCAGGAAACACAAGCCTTAAATGAAACATTAGACCAGATAGACTTAACTGATATTTATAGGATGTTCCACCAGAAAGCAGCAGAATACACTTTCTTCTCAAGTGCACATGGAACATTCCCAAGGATAGATCACATCTTGGGTCACAAATCAAGCCTAGATAAATTTAAGAAAATTGAAAGCATATCAAGAATCTTTTCTGATCACAATGCTATGAGATTAGAAATCAATTACAGGAAAAAAACTATAAAAAGCACATGGAGGCTAAACAGTATGCTACTAAATAACCAATGGATCACTGAAGAAATCAAAAAGGAAATTTAAAAAAACCTAGAAACAAATGACAACAAAAACACGATGACCCAAAACCTATGGGATGCAGCAAAAGCAGTTCTAAGAGGGAAGTTTATAGCAATACAATCCTACCTCAAGAAACAAGAAAAATCTCAAATAAACAACCTAACCTTACACCTAGAGCAACTAGAGAAAGAAGAACATACAAAACCCAAAGCTAGTAGAAGGAAAGAAATCATAAAAATCAGAGCAGAAATAGAAGAAATAGGGAAAAAGAAAAGAACAGCAAAGATCAGTAAAACTAAAAGCTGGTTCTTTGAGAAGATAAACAAAATTGATAAACCAGACTCATCAAGAAACAAAGGGAGAGGACTCAAATCAATAAAATTGGAAATGAAAAAGGAGAAATTACAACTGACACCACAGAAATACAAAGGATCATGAGAGACTACTGCAAGTAATTATAGGCCAATAAAATGGACAACCTGGAAGAAATGGACAAATTCTCAGAAAGGTACAACCTTCCAAGACTGAACCAGGAAGAAACAGAAAAGATGAACATATCAATCACATGTAATGAAATTGAAACTGTGATTAAAATCTTCCAACAAACAAAAATCCAGGACTAGATGGCTTCACAGGCGAATTCTAACAAGTGTCTAGAGAAGACCTAACATGTATGCTTCTCAAACTCTTCCAAAAAATTGCAGAGGAAGCAGCTCTCCCAAGCTCATTCTGAGGCCGCCATCACCCTGATACCAAAACCAGATGAAGATATCAACAAAAAAAAAAGAGAGAAAATTACAAGCGAATATCACTAATGAACATAGATGCAAAAATCCTCAACAAAATACCAGCAAACAGAATCTCACAACACATTAAAAGGATCATACACCATGATCAAGTGGTGTTTATCCCAGGAATGCAAGGATTCTTCAATATATGCAAATCCATCTATTTGATACATCATATTAACAAACTGAGGAATAGAAACCATATGATCATCTCAATAGATGCAGAAAAATCTTTTGGCAAAATTCAACACCCATTTATGATCAAAACTCTCCAGAAAGTGGTCATAGAGAGAACCTACCTCAACATAATAAAGGCCATATACAACAAACCCTCAGCAAACATCATTCTCAATGGTGAAAAACTGAAAGCAATTCCTCTAAGATCAGGAGCAAGACAAGTATGTCCACTCTTACCGCTATTATTCAACATAGTTTTGGAAGTCCTAGCCACAGCAATCAGAGGGGAAAAAGAAACAAAAGAATCCATATTGGCAAAGAAGAAATAAAACTGTCACAGTTTACAGATGACATGATAAATACTATACATAGAAATTCCTAAAGAGGTCACCAGAAAACTACCAGAGCTTATCAATGAATTTGGTAAAGTTGCAGAATACAAAATTAATATACACAAATCTCTTGAATTCCTATACAATAACAATGAAAGATCAGAAAGAGAAATTAAGGAAAGAATCCCATTTAACATTGTAACAAAAAGAATAAAATACCTAGGAATAAACCTACCTAAGGAGACAAAGGACCTGGACTCAAAAAACTATAGGATACTGATGAAAGAAATTAAAGATGACAGAACATGGGACTTCCCCAGTGGTCCAGTGGTAAAGAATCCACCTTCCAATGCAGGGAATGTGTGTTCAAGCCTTGGTCAGGGAACTAAGGTCCCACATGCCACGGGGCAACTAAGCTCACATGCCACAACTACTGAACTCAGGCGCCCCAACAAGAGAGCCCATGTGCTGCAAACTGCAGAGTCCACACACTCTGGGGCCCATGCACTACTATTACAGAGCCAACATGCCCTGGAGCCCGCACATCACAACTAGAGAGAGAAAACCTGCACACTACAACTAGAGAGAAGCCTGTGCACCACAACTAGAGGGAAGCCCTCACACTGCAATGAAGAGTCTGGGCACCACAGCTAAGACCTGATGCAGCCAAATAAAAAAAGAAAGGAAGAAAAAAATAAGACAACACAAATAGATGGAGAGACATACCATGTTCTTGGATTGAAAGAATCAATATTATGAAAATGACTCTACTGCCCAAAGTATTCTACAGATTCACTGCAATACCTATCAAATTACCAATGGCATTTTCACAGAATTAGAACAAAAAAATTTACAATTTCTAGGGAAACACAAAAGATCCCAAATAGTCAAAGCAATCTTGAGAAAGAAAACGGAGTTGGAGGAATCAGTCTCCTGGACTTCAGACTACACTACAAAACTACAGTAATCAAGACAGTATGGTACTGGCACAAAAACAGAAATATAGACCAATGGAACAGGATAGAAATCCCCGAGATAAACCCATGCACCTATGGTCACCTAATCTATGACAAAGGAGGCAAGAATATACAAAAGGAGGCAAGAATATACAATGGAGAGAAGAGAGTCTCTTCAATAAGTGGTGCTGGGAATACTGGATAGCTACATGTAAAAGAATGAAATTAGAGCACTCCCTAACACCATACACAAAAATAAACGCAAAATGGATTAAAGAGAACAATGTAAGGCCAGACACTATAAAATTCTTAGATGAAAACATAGGCAGAATACTCTTTGACATAAATCGCAGCAAGAGTTTTTTGACCTACCTCTTAGAGTAATGAAAATAAAAACAAAAATAAACAAATGGGACCTAATGAAACATAAAAGCTTTTGCAAAGAAAAAGAAACCATAAGCAAAATGAAAAGACAACTCTCAGAATGGGAGAAAATATTTGCAAATGAAGCAACTGACAAGGGATTAATCTCCAAAATATACAAACAGTTCATGAAGCTCCATATCAAAACATAAACAACCCAATGAAAAAAATGGGTGGAAGACTTAAATAGACATTTCTCCAAGGAAGCCATACAGATGACCAACAAACACATGAAAAGATGTTCAACATCAGTAATTATTAGAGAAATGCAAATCAAAACTACAGTGAGATCACCTCTCACCTGTCAGAATGGCCATCATCAAAAATTCTAGAAACAATAAATGCTGAAGAGGATGTGGAGAAAAGGGAACCCTCCTACACTGCTGTATGGAATGTAATTTGGTATAGCCACTATGGGGAACAGTATGGAGGTTCCTCAAGAAACTAAAAATAGAACTACCATGTGACCCAGCAATCCCACTCCTGGGCATATACCTGGAGAAAACTATAATTCGAAAAGATACATGCACCCCAATGTTCATTGCAGCACTATTTACAATAGCCAGGACATGGAAGCAACCTAAATGTCCATGAACAGATGAATGGATAAAGAAGATGTGGTACATATATACAATGGAATATTACTCAGCCATAAAAAGGAATGAAATAGTGCCGAGAGACATTTGCAGAGACATGGATAGACCTACAGACTGTCATACAGAGTGAAGTAAGTCAGAAAGAAAGGAACAAATATCATATCAAATAATATCACTTATATGTGGAATCTAAAACAAATGGTACAGATGAACTTATTTGCAAAGCAGAAATAGAGACACAGATGTAGAAAACAAACTTATGGATACCTAGTGGAGAAGGGGGAGTGGGGTGAATTGGGAGATTGGGATTGACATATATACACTACTATGTATAAAAATAGAAAACTAATGAGAACCTACTGTAGAGCACAGGGAACTCTACTCAATGCTCTGTGGTGATCTCAATAGGAAGGAAATCTAAAAAAGAGGGGATGGGGGTGGAGTCAAGATGGCAGTGTGGGAAGACTTGGAGTTAGCATCTCCCCACAACTAAGGCACCTGCCGGCTGCTGGTGGGGGACACTGACACCCAAGGAGATGGGAGGAACCCCCAAGTGAACCAGTAGGATGTGGGGGGACAGAGGTGGGAGGAGAAGTGGAGGCCAGACAGGATCGGTGCCCCTGAGGCCGGGGACATCAGGAGATGCAGGTGTGAGGGGCCCTCCAGGAGGATCAGGAGAAGACTGGAGGGCGTTTGCCCTCCCCCCACTCGGGCCCAGGGAGCCTGCTGAGCTCCCAGGCCATCCCCTGCCCTCCAAGACCCCCCTTCCCCCCAGCCACATTGGTCCTGAGGGCATAGGAAGGAGGCCGAGGGGAGAAAAGGAGAGGCAGGCGGGAAGCGCCCTCTGGGACCAGAGGAGCAGGAGAGGAGAGGAGGGCATTTGCCCCCCACCCACTTGAGCCCAGGAAGCCTGCTGGGCTCTCAGGTGAGGTGCCCCACCCTCTGAGACCAGGGGTGGAAGGCATGCCTCAGTCCCTTCTGTTCCATTGAGCCTAAGCCTCACCCTCCACAGCCTCCAGGGCCTTTTCCAACCCTGTGGGTCCTAAGCATATGTTCCGCCCACCACCCAAACCTCGCCCTTGTTTAGGGCCCACCCTGCACAGCCAAGGCCTTCCCCCGCCTTTTCTTTTTCTTTTTTTATTTTTTTTTCTTTTCCCTCCTCCTCTTTTCTTGCTATTGTGGTACTGTTGTATTTTCCGGTTGTTGATTCATCTATATTTTTATTTTTATATTCTTTCTAACATATCTATTAGTTTCCTAGTCTAATTTTATTTTTTACTTTGTTATTGTTCTCTCTCTCTTTTTTTTGCCACCCCATGCAGCTTGCGGGATCTTGGTTCACAAGCCAGGGGTTCGGCGGAAGCTCCTGGGGTGGGAGCTCCGAGTCTGAACCACTGAACCAACAGAGAACCTCAGACCCCAGGGAATATTCATTAGAGTGAGGTCTCACGGAGGTCCTCATCTCAGCACCAAGACCCAGATCTACCCAACAGCCTACACACTCCAATGTTGGAAGCCTCAGGACAAACAAAAAAAAAAACAAGAGATGGAAAAACAATATGTCACAGATGAAGGAGCAAGGTAAAAACCTACAAGACCAAATAAATGAAGAGGAAATAGGCAATCTATCTGAAACAGAATTCAGTGTAATGATAGTAAATATGATCCAGAATCTTAGAAATAGAGGCACAGATTGAGAAAATACAAGAAATGTTTAAAAAAGATCTAGAAAAACTAAAGGACAAACACTTCATTTCAATAACTGAAATGAAAAATACACTAGAAGAATCAATAACAGAATAAATGAGGCAGAAGAATGAATAAGTGAGCTGGAAGACAAAATGGTGGAAATAACTGCCCAGGAGCAGCATAAATAAAAAAGAATGAAAAGATTTGAAGGCAACCTCAGAGACCTCTGGGACAACACTAAAAGCACCAACATTTAAATTATAGGGGTCCCAGAAGAAGAAGATAAAAAGAAAGGGTCTGAGAAAATATTTCAAGGGATTATAGTCGAAAATTTCCCTAACATGGGAAAGGAAAAATCACCCAAGTCCAGGAAGCATAGAGAGTCCCATACAGGATAAACCTTAGGAAAAACACACCAAGAACATATTAATCAAACTAACAGAAATTAAATTCAAAGAAAAAATATTAAAAGCAGCAAGGGAAAAACAAAAAATAACATACAAAGGAATCCCCATAAGGTTATCAGCTGATTTTTTGGCAGAAACTCTGCAGGCCAGAAGGGAACGACAGGATATACTTAAAGTGATGAAAGAGAAAAACCTACAACCAAGATTACTCTACACAGCAATGATCTCATTCAGATTCGATGGAGAAATCAAAAGCTTTCAGACAAGCAAAATCTAAGAGAATTCAGCACCACCAAACCAGCTCTACAACAAATGCTAAAGAAACTTCTCTAGGCAGGAAACACAAGAGGAGAAAAAGACCCAAAAAACAAACCCAAAACAACTAAGAAAATGGTGATAGGAACATACATATTGACAATAAACTTGAATGTAAATGGATTAAATGCCCCAACAAAAAGACACACGCTGGCTGAATGGATACAAAAACAAGACCCATATATATGCTTCCTACAAGAGACCCACTTCAGACCTAGGGACATATACAGACTGAAAGTGAAGGGATGGAACAAGATATTCCATGCAAATGGAAATCAAAGGAAAGCTGGAGTAGCAATACTCGTATGAGATAAAATAGACTTTAAAATAAAGACTGTTACAAGAGATAAGAAGGGACACTACATAATGATCAAAGGATCAATCAAAGAAAAAGATATAACAATTATAAATGTTTATGTACCTGACATAGGAGCACAATACATAAAGCAAATGCTAACAACCACCAAAGGAGAAATTGACAGTAACACAATAATAGTAGGGGACTTTAACATCCCACTTACACCAATGGACAGATCATCCAAACAGAAAATAAATAAGGAAACACAATCTTTAAATGACACAGTAGGCCAGAAAGATTTAATTGATATTTATAGAATATTCCACCCAAAAGTGGCAGAATACACTTTCGCTCAAGTGCACACAGAACATCCTCCAGGATAGATCACATCTTGGGTCACAAATCAAGCCTCAGAAAATTTAAGAAAATTGAAATTGTATCAAGCATCTTTTCTGACCACAGCGTTATGAAGTTCGAAATCAATTACAGGAAAAAAACTGTAAAAAACACAAATACATGGAGGCTAAACAGTGCTCTACTAAATAACCAAGAGATCACAGAAGAAATCAAAGAAGAAATTTAAAAATACATAGAAACAAATGACAATGAAAACACGATGACCCAAAAACCTATGGGATGCAGCCAAAGCAGTTCTAAGAGAGAAGTTTATAGCAATTCAACCTCACCTCAAGAAAAATCTCAAATAAACAATCTAACCCTACACTTAAAACAACTAGAGAAAAAAGAACAAAGAACACCCAAAGTCAGCAGAGGGAAAGAAATCATAAAGATCAGAGCAGAAATAAATGAAATAGAAACAAAGAAGACAATCGCAAAAATCAGTAAAACTAAAAGCTGGGTCTTTGAGAAGATAAACAAAATTGATAAACCCTTAGCCAGACACATCAAGGAAAAAAGGGAGAGGACGCAAATCAATGAAATTAGAAATAAAAAAGGAGAAATCACAACTGAGACCACAGAAATACAAAGGATTATAGGAGACTACTACAAACAACTATATGCCAAAAAAATGGACAATCACAAAGAAATGGACAACTTCTTCGAAAGGTACAATTTTCCAAGAGTGAAAGAGGAAGAATTAGAAAATATAAACAGACCTATCACAAGCAATGAAATTGAAACCATAATTTAAAATCTTTCAACAAACAAAAGTCCAGGACCAGATGGCTTCACAAGCGAATTCTATCAAACAAACATTTAGAGAACAGCTAACACCAATCCTTCTCAAACTCTTCCAAAAAATTGCAGAGGAAGAAACAGTCCCAAATTCATTCTACGAAGCCACCATCACCCTGATACCAAAAGCATAAAAAGATACCACAAAAAAAGAAAATTATAGACCAATATCACTGATGAACATAGAAACAAAAATCCTGAACAAAATACTAGCAAACAGAATCCAACAGCACATTAAAAGGATCATACACCATGATCAAGTGGGATTTATCCCAGGGATGCAAGGATTCTTCAATATATGCAAATCAATGTGATACACCACATTAACAAATTAAGGAATAAAAACTATAGGATCATCTCAATAGATGCAGAAAAAGCTTTTGACAAAATTCAACACCCATTTATGATAAAAACTCTCCAGAAAGTGGGCATAGAGGGAAGCTACCTCAATATAATAAAAGCCATTTATGACAAACTCACAGCAAACATCATTCTCAATGGTGAAAAACTGAAAGCATCACCTCTAAGATCAGGAACGAGACAAGGATGTCCACTCTCACCACATTATTCAACATAGTATTGGAAGTCCTAGCCACAGCAATCAGAGAAGAAAAATAAATAAAAGGAATACAAACCGGAAAAGAAGAGGTAAAACTGTCACTATTTGCAGATGACATGACACTATATATATCGAGAATCCTAAAGATGCCACCAGAAAACTACTAGAGCTAATCAATGAATTTGGTAAAGTTGCAGGATACAAAATTAATGCACAGAAATCTCTTGCATTCCTATACACTAATGATGAAAAATCTGAAAGAGAAATTAAGGAAACACTCCCATTTACCATTGCAACATGAAAAATAAAATATCCAGGAATAAACCTACCTAGGGAGACAAAAGACCTGCATGCAAAAAACTATAAGACACTGATGAAAGAAATTAAAGATGATACAAACAGATGGAGAGACATACCATGTTCTTGGATAGGAATAATCAATACTGTGAAAATGAATATACTACCCAAAGCAATCTACAGATTCAATGCAATCCCTATCAAACTACCAATGGCATTTTTCACAGAACTAGAACAAAAGATTTCACAATTTGTATGGAAATACAAAATACCCCGAATACCCAAAGCAATCTTGAGAAAGAAAAACGGAGATGGAGGAATCAGGCTCCCTGACTTCAGACTATATTACAAAGCTACAGTAATCAAGACAGTATGATACTGGAACAAAAACAGAAATGTAGATCAATGGAACAGGATAGAAAGCCCAGAGATAAACCCACGCACGTATGGTCACCTTATCTTTGATAAAGGAGGCAAGAATATACAATGGAGAAAAGACAGCCTCTTCAATAAGTGGTGCTGGGAAAACTGGACAGCTACATATAAAAGAAAGAAATTAGAACACTCCCTAACACCATACACAAAAATAAACTCAAAATGGATTAAAGACCTAAATGTAAGGCCAGACACCATAAAACTCTTAGAGGAAAACATAGGCAGAACACTCTATGACATAAATCACAGCAAGGTCTTTTTTGACCCACCTCCTAGAATAATGAAAATAAAAACGAAAATTAAAAAACGGGACCTAATAAAACTTAAAAGCTTTTGCACAGCAAAGGAAACCATAAACAAGACAAAAAGACAACCCTCAAAATGGGAGTAAATATTTGCAAATGAAACAACAGACAAAGGATTAACCTCCAAAATATACAAACAGCACATGGAGCTCAATATCAAAAAAACAAACAATCCAATTAAAAAATGGGTGGAAAACCTAAATAGACATTTCACCAAGGAAGACATACAGATGGCCAAGAGGCACATAAAAAGATGCTCAACACCACTAATTATTAGAGAAATGCAAATCAAAACTACAATGAGATATCACCTCACACCAGTCAGAATGGCCATTATCAAAAAATCTAGAAAAATAAATGCTGGAAAGGGTGTGGTGAAAAGGGAACCCTCCTGCACTGTTGGTGGGAATATAAACCGATACAACCACTATGGAAAAGAGTATGAAGGTTCCTTTAAAAACTAAAAATAGAACTACCATATGATGCAGCAATCCCACTACTGGGCATATACCCTGAGAAAACCATAGTTCAAAAAGAGACATGTTTTTCTCTTTCTGAGGGCAGGAATAAAGAGGTAGTCATAGAGAATGGACTTGAGGACATGGGGTGGGAGGGCAAAGCTTGAGTGAAGTGAGAGTAGCATCTACATATATACACTACTGAATGTAAAATAGTTGGCTCATGGGAAGCAGCAGCATAGCACAGGGAAATCAGCTCAGTGCTTTGGGGTGGGATAGGGAAGATGGGAGGGAGGCTCAAGAGGGAGGGGATATGGGGACACATGTATGCATATGGCTGATTTGTTTTGTTGTGCAACAGAAACTAACACAGTATTGTGAAGCAATTATACTCCAATAAAGATCTATTAAAAAAAAATAAAGTAGCTGAAAAAAATCAGAAAAAAAAAAAGAGACATGTACCACAATGTTCATTGCAGCACTATTTACAATAGCCAGGACATGGAACCAACCTAAATGTCCATCGACAGATGAATGGATAAAGAAGATGTGGCACATATATACCATGGAATATTACTCAGCCATGAAAAGAAATGAATTTGAGTTATTTGTAGTGAGGTGGATAGACCTAAAGTCTGTCATACAGAGTGAAGTAAGTCAGAAAAAGAAAAACAAATACCGTATGCTAACGCATATATATGGAATCTAAAAAAAAAAGAAAAAAATGGTACTGATGAACCTAGTTGCAGGGCAGATATAAAGATGTAGACATAGAGAACGGACTTGAGGAGACGAGGTGGGAGGGGGAAGCTGGGGTGAAGTGAAAGTAGCATCGACATATATACACTACCAAATGTAAAATAGTTAGCTAGTGGGAAGAAGCAGCATAGCACTGTGACATCAGCTCAGTGTTTTGTGATCACCTAGAGGGGTGGGATAGGGATGGTGGGAGGGAGGCGCAAGAAGAAGGGGATATGGGGACATATGTATGCATATGGCTGATTCACTTTGGTGTACAACAGAAACTAACACAGTATTGTGAAGCAATTATACTCCAATAAAGATCTATTAAAAAAAAAAGATTATGTTAATCTCATAAAAAGAAAAAAAAAGAGGGGATATATGTATATGTATAGCTGATTCACTTTGCTATACAGCAGAAACTAACACAACATCGTAAAACAACTATACTCCAATAAAATTTTTTTTAAATAATAATAAATTGATTATTGTTGACTTAGAAAGAGCTCAAAGTTTTCACTCCTCTGTTCATATTCAAAGAATAGAATTACATAGAACACAGTGGGAATACCATTCCAGGGGACATAGAACTTAGGGCCAACTCTGATCAATTGGCAGTTACTCTCTGGAGTATTTAGTTGAGAAGGATTCTGAGATTAAATCCAGATTTGGTAGGAAGAAGTACTGTGATCAATTAGCAAGGCCTGCCCATGAGGGCACAGGAGAGTGGTTATATACTACATGTAGACAGGTATTTGCTATCCCGTAGACAGTGGGTATCCATAGAAAGCTAAGTGAATGAGTGGCATAAATCTGGGAGTAGTATGGAATGGGATGGAGAGCAAAGAAGGAAACCATAGACCACTTAACTGGACCATCAGAGAGAATCCAACTTCTCACACAGCTCTCTAAGCTACTTAGAGTAATCTACCTTATCTTACTGTTGTCCACGTACGTTACCTTTTCTTCTAGACTATGAATGCCTTGCTCCTGGCACATAGATAGAGTTGATAATGTTTGTTGGATGAATGAGTGAATGAATGAATGAATATACAGACCTTCTGCTTCTTCTCCGTATGACCTTGGGCGTGTCCTTAATGTAACATATCAAACTATAATTTGACATGGTGTGCAACAGTTTACAGAGCACATTCACCTCCATCAGGTCATTTGATCCTCACCACAATCCAAAGAGGTGGACAGTGGCATTGACTGTTTTAGAAATGAGGAAGCTGCATCTCCAAGATTAAGTGGCCTCTTTTGTATCTATACTATTTGATCATAAGTTTCCTTACCAGTGAAAAAAAAGAAGATAAATCTTGATTTGCTTACCTCACTGGTTTGCAGTAAGGTTCAAACCATTGTAAAATAAACAGCACTGTTTGAACACAAGGCAAGATCTTGGTAATATTTTGCTTGTTGGGAACTTCGCATTCTTTAGCTTATTTCATTCTCACAAAAGCCTGAAAAAGTGGGTTTTGATATCCAAATTTTTGATGAGGAAACCAGGGCTCACGCCCAAGGTCACTGAGCTATTAAGGGGTAAAACCACTGTGTTTCTAAAGCCCATATTCCTTTCTCCAAACCATATGACATTTTCTTCAACAGAACGCTCCTGCTACAATAATGCATTCTTTCTTTTTATGTTCCTCCAAAGACTAAAGATAGTAACTGCAGCATCTGGCATGTATAAATATAATTTGCTTCAAGAGAGACAGGTTGCTAGCATGCATGTGATTCTTCAGAGGCAAACAGGCATGTGCACCTGGGAACAGGAAGGTAGGTTCCTCTGGACCAGCATGGCTGGGGCTGGGCCTGCCCATGAGTCTGAAGCTGCACACAGAGTTTCTAGGATAAACAGTGGCTACAAAGGGACTGTGAAATGCTGCCTATTGAAATGCAGGTCTCACAAAATAATCCATAGCTCCCTTGTCTTCTCAGTGCCTGCAGCTCTGGGCTTTGTTCCTGGGTCCACAGATGAGCCCTTTAGTCTATTGTCTAAACAGGAAAATTATAGTTCCCTGAGAGGAAAAGGCTTGGGTCTGAGCTTGACTTTTTATCAATCATGTTAATTTAGAAATAAGCTATTGGTTTGACTTTGCATTCATCAGAGTCAAGGGTGGGTTGTGTTCCTTTGGTCCCTTTGTCTTTAATTAACAGCCATTGAATATCCATATTAATTAGTGGGGCTGAGAGATATTTTGCCTCACCCTTCAGCATGGTGGATAATTAAAAGTCCCATCAATAAAATAGCTGTATTCATAATTTCTATAAACCTATTATGAAACAAACATGATTATAGCGTAGCTTCCCATCATCTCCTAGGCTCCCTTCACTATTCTAGTCTATTTCCATAAAGGTCTTAGAATTGCACAGGGAAGGAGAAACTAGCAAAAGTTGCATGTGTTAACTTTGGATCTGATTGCTCAGGGCATGTGGTTAATGGGATAAATCAGAAAAAAAGTGTTCTTGAGAAGACAGGAAGAGACCCACTTGAACTAGAAATGTGATGTGGTCTTATAAGCCTAGAACTCCTGCCTCTTTTGCATTTTAACTTCAAGGAAAACTAAAAGCTTTGTTCTTATTTGGACTGGAAATATCCATCATGGGTTTTTAATTGGATGTGCTGACACTTAGCTCAAATCAATTTAGCAAATACTGTTAAGTATATACCATGTGTTGAGCAGAACGCATGGGAGATACAGAGATGCATCAAAAACAGTGTCTGCTCTCCAAGAGTCTGCTATCTAGTGGGATGAAAAGTCCCTTAAACAGCCAATTCAGATACAAAGAAGGTCCTGAATGTTAAGAGAAGAAGAAGTCTTCACTTAAAAAAACATTCTCCAAGTGAATGTCTCTCATCAATGTCTCAACAGACTAGACTGGGAGTTTCTTCTAGATACTCCCACTGTACCCCTGTACTTCTCTCTAATCATATCATTTATCACAAGATGCTTGTTTAACCCATAATGAATGAAAGATTCATTATAACAGCGACTAAGTTTGTCTTATTTTAGTATTTTCAATGTTGGCATATTGTGGGCACTAGTAAATAGCTATTGAATGAATGAATGAGTGAATGAAAGAAAGAGCATTTTAGTCTTTAATGTAACATATTAAAGTATAATTTAAGCCAACCATCCTAATAAACATAACAACCTTATACAGACAGAAACAAAGCTCTAGAGGATACAATCTTTCACAAACAATCTCTTATTTGATACAACAGCCCGTGCCCCATTTAAAAAAAAAATGAGATGCAGAAATGATAAGTTGATGAGGTGAGGACACCATCCAGAGTGGCTAACCTTAAACTTACTGCTCTTCCCACTATAACATGCCTCTGCTCTGTTCCCCCTAAAGTCCATCCTCTATTCAAGAGTTTACTTGTGCTCCAGCCACAAAAGATCCTTCTTCTCAGAATTCTAACACAAACTTCAAGATTCAGACTTGGTAATACCCAGTCTAATATGTGCTTATTTTCTGGCCCTGTTGGATTTAAATCCTTGTACCCTCTCTCTCCAGCTGCCGCTTGAAGACAGCTTTCTGCTTCTATCCTGTACTCCCAGCATCCTTTCACTTTTAATGGACCCACAGTAGTAGCCTTCATGATTGCTCATATAAAATTTCTCATGCATTCTGGGCCAGCTACTCCTTAGGCCTTCAAGTATTATATGCCTTGTCTCCCCCACAAGGTGTAACACATAGGTGGTGCTCAATAATTGTGGATTACCTTCATTGCAATGTCCTACCTGCAAAATCCCTCCTTGTAGAAATTCTACTCTCCCAGGACTCTACACTGCTGTCTCTCTTTCTTCACATTTCACTTGCTTTTTAACCCCCAGTAGAAGGGCTTCTACCAATGAAATTGCTCTCACTGACTTCTCCCGAAGGCCAATTTCAAGGATTCTTCAATGTCGTTGTTTTACTTTATTTTTCTGCCTCATTCCAACTGGTTGAGCAGTCTCTGTTTTAAGATACTCTCTTCAAAAGTTTGTTGGCAAGGGTTGCTTGGGGACTGAACTGGGGGTGGAAGGGAAGAGTGGTGTGAAGAAAGGGATATGTTCATTGTCTCAATTGTGATGATAGTTTCATGGATGTATACTTTGTCCAAATTTTTCAAATTGCACACTTTAAATATGTGTAGTTTTATTGTATATCAATTGTACCTCAATAAAGCTGTTTTTAAACAGTTTTTATCAAAAAGTCAGTTGGGAAAGTGGTCTCTCCTAGCTTTCTTTCTAGTTGTCTGACCATTTCTTCGAAGTTTCCTGTCCTATCCCAGGGGATAAATATAGTTCTACGCCCTCACCTTTGGCTGCATAACTTTTCCTACTATAAGAGATTGGGTCTGTCCACCTGTTTCTGAAGTTGCAACCAAACAACTAATTAGAGATGGATTCCAATTTGCACATTTGTGCTTGGTATAGGTTTGTAAAATTAACTTGGCTTAAATGCATATGAAAGAAAGTTGTGTCACTGTCAACAACATTAACACCATATTTGTCTTCTACCTCTGCATCCTTTTCATCACTGTCATTATCATTATCATTACATTAAGTGCTTACTTACTATACGTCAGGACCTGCGCTAAACATCTTGCATCTAATTTAATCCTCGCAACTACTAAAGGTAGTACTGTTATGCCCATTTTAAAGATGAAGAAACTGATTCACAGATAAGTTATTCAACTTACATGATTTAAAAATAACAGAATCCAGAGATGAACCCATAGTCGTTTAACCTCAAAGATCAAACTTTTAACCACAATGCTATATTATCAGGAGCAAGACTACTTTTGTTTCTCTGCCTTTCTTCTCCATAGAAAATATCTTAAGATCACAAACTAAGAAGATCCATGAAAGTAGGAGAGTGTGAACTCTCTCTCCAGCTGCTCTAGCTTTCTAAAGCCTCAGGATTATTGAAAGGGGCATCAAAAGGCACTTAATTTGGCTTTCCCCTTAATACGGAGATCCCATGTACAGCTTCTGGGAGTACATTTCTAGTGACAGAAAGCTCATACCGCCTGTTGAGACAGCCTTCTTCATGACTGCACAGCTCCCATTTTTGTTCCCATAGGAGATCAAAATCTGCTTCACTATATTTCTACCCACTAGTCTAGTTCTGTTCTCTTGAAACATCCAAAACCACTTGGTTTCCTGGTACCATGACAAGCTTTTAGATATTCTAACACTCTCCCCGAACCTTATCTCCAAACTGACTAGTCCAGTTCCCCTTGATTAACTTTAACCATGACCTAACCCTCTTTGTGCCAGAAACTGCATTAGACACTCCTTTATCCAGTATTCTAGTCAGGTAATTAGTCTTTGCCTTGGTCCAGGTCCCTTCCTTGTTCTTTGTCATGAACATCTATTTCTCTGTCTGCCCTGTGCCTTCTCAGAACTGCATCCTGTCCCATAGCTATGATATGAGGACAGGTATGACTGTCTGATGCCAGAGGGCAAAGGTGAAAAGGCTCTAGTGAAACTCTAAAAGAGCAAATGTCCTAGAAAATTTCAGGGGAGAGATCTGATCATCTTTGCAGCTCCTGTGCATTTGGGATTCTTTTACTCTGGGTAAAGGCACTGAAACAAGGCAGGCAGGGTGTTGCCCTGTATCATCCCAGGCTTCTGCCTAGGGCCTGTTCACCACTTAATTTCTGTAGGTACTGTCTTCCCAGGGCCCAGCTCTCCTCCTTTCCACCTTAGCCCACTCCTGTCTCCATCCCCTGCCCAAGCGCATTTCAGATACATTCCCTCAGACAACAGGGCTCTACAATGAATGTGTTCAACAGACCCACCATCTTCATTCTCACTTTCTCCATTCCCTCCTTCCCACTGGATCTGAACCACACACAACCAGCCATTCTTCTTCTTGGTTTGCTTTTCCTGTTAACTTCCTGCTCACTCCATCTTCTCCTAAACTTGGCCTTCCAAGCCTGCCACACAATGATGGAGTTCATTTTAATCCCTTGATGAACCATAGTCTAACAAAATATTCAGGGCAGCTTACATATTTGTCTCACTTGTAAATAAGAAATTTGCCAGTCAGAGAGGTTTAAGTGACTTGCCCAAGGTTACGCAGTTTAAAGTGACAGTGCCAGAATTTGAACTTCTGACAGGTCAAAAAAGGTTTAAGATATTTTACTAACCTAGGTATGTTCCATTTTGTCCAAGTCCCTTTTAGTGTGCAATGCCCAGACCTGAATAAAGCCTAACTGTAAGTTTTTAGAATGCATATGAATATACTGACATGCAAAAACATCTGGGCCAAACAGTTCAGAACTTACTTCTTTAGTTTTATTCAAAATGCAATGACATTTCATGCCAAGTCTTTAAAAAATAAAAACAAAATGACATTCAAGAAGACATTACAGATTCCTCACCAAAGAAATTCATTTGAAATTTCTGGTATAAAGTTGAATCTAATTCTATAAACCTATTTAATTAAGTAATCCTCAGCACTTTTTACTAAGAAGTTGCTCTCCCTCCTGCCTTCCCAAAGGGCTGATTAGACTTGGTAAACTTAATTTTGATAACAGTGTCCTGAATTTTTCCTAATTCCCAGCCAGAAAGAGGATGCATGTATAGAGGAGATAGAGCTGGGAGAGGTGGAAAATCCCATGTTATTAAAAACGAATGAGTGGAAATAAAACAGTGAGTGAGTATTCACTCCAGTGATAACAAGGAGAAGAGCACAGTAATACCTCATTTCCTCCAGGAAATGCTATCCACCAAGGAACTCCCTCAGTATTAAAAGTCAACAGCTTGAGTAGAATGACTGCTAATCCGCTAGCACATTTTTGTAAATGAGAAACAGTGTGAGTGAGAGTTGTCATACTCAGATTTAGGTTTTAGAGAGATTTTATAGGAAATATATGTGAGATGGACAAGGCTTAAAGCAATGAGACCATTTTGGAGAACATTTCAACATTCAGATGAAAGATAATTAGAGACTTGGCTTAGAGGCAGTAGGAATAAATAGAATGGGGCAAATTAAAAAATACTTAGGAGACAAATTTGGCAGACTTGATAATGATTCAGATGTGAACCTAAGACAGAAGTTGAAGACACATTTTTTTAGCTTGAGTAATTAGGTGGACAGTGGTGCAGTAAACCAGATAGAGCACAGTGGAAGAGGAACAAAAGAATTTAGATAAAGTTATTGAGTTCCGTTTTGGACATGTTGAAGGTAAGGTGTAATAGACACGTAAGTGTTGACATCTGACAGGAATTTGGATATATTGGCCTCGTGCTCAAGGAGAAGATCTGGATAAGAGAAAAATTAGACTTTAGAATAAACCACATATAAATGGCATTTGAAAATACAAAAGATGATAAAATTCAAGAAAAAGGGTAGAGTAAAAAACAGTGAGTCAAGAATAAAAAATTTTTACATCATTATTGGAATATAATTGCTTTACAATGTTGTGTTAGTTTCTGCTGTGCAACAAAGTGAATCAGCTGTATGTATACATATATCCCCATATCCCCTCCCTCTTGAGCCTCCCTCCCATCCTCCCTATCCCACCTCTCTAGGTCGTCACAAAGCCTCGAGCTGACCTCCCTGTGCCATGCAGCAGCTTCTCATTAGCGATCTATTTTACACTTGGTAGTATATATATGTCAATGCTACTCTCTCACTTCGTCCCACCTTCCCCTTCCCCCACCATGGCCTCAAGTCCGTTCTCTATGTCTGCATCTTTATTCCTCCCCTGCCACTAGGTTCCTCAGTACCATTTTTTTTAGATTCCGTATATATGCATTAGCATATATGGTATTTGTTTTTCTCTTTCTGACTTACTTCACTCTGTATGACAGACTCTAGGTCCATCCACCTCACTACAAATAACTCAGTTTTGTTCCTTTTTATGGCTGAGTAATATTCCAGGGTATATATGTGCCACATCTTCTTTATCCATTCATCTGTTGATGGACACTTAGGTTGCTTCCATGTCCTGGCTATTGTAAAAGTGCTGCAATGAAAATTGGGGTGCATGTGTCTTTTTGAATTATGGTTTTCTCAGGGTATATTCTCAGTAGTGGGATTGCTGGATCATATGGTAGTTCTATATACAGTTTTTTAAGGAACGTCTATACTGTTCTCCATAGTGGCGATACCAACTTACAAACCCACTAACAGTGTAGGAGGAGTCCCTTTTCTACACACCGTATCCAGCATTTATTGTTTCTAGATTTTTTGATGATGGCCATTCTGCCAGGTGTGAGGTGAGATGCCTCATTGTGGTTTTGATTTGCATTTCTCTAATGATTAGTGATGTTGAGCATCTTTTCATGTGTTTGCTGGCAATCTGTATGTCTTTTTTGGAGTAATGTCTATTTTGGTCTTCTGCACATTTTCGGATTCAGTTGTTTGTTTTTTTGATATTAAGCTGCATGTGCTGCTTGTATATTTTGGAGATTAATCCTTTGTCAGTTTGCAAATATTTTTTCCCATTCTGAGGGTTGTCTTTTTGTCGTGTTTATGGTTTCCTTTGCTTGCAAAAACTTTTAAGTTTCATTAGGTCCCATTTGTTTATTTTTGTTTTTATTTTCATTACTCTAGGAGGTGGGTCAAAAAGGATCTTGCTGTGATTTATGTCTTAGAGTGTTCCGCCACAAAAAAAAGAAAATTACAGGCCAAAATCACTGATGAACACAGACACAAAAATCCTCAACAAAATACTAGCAAACAGAATCCAACAGCACATTAAAGGGATCATACACCATAATCAAGTGGGGTTTATCCCAGGAATGCAAGGATTCTTCAATATACGCAAATCAATCAATGTGATACACCATATTAACAAACTGAAGAATAAAAACCATATGATCATCTCAATAGATGCAGAAAAAGCTCTTGACAAAATTCAGCACCCATTTATGATAAAAACTCTCCAGAAAGTGGGCATAGAGGGAACCTACCTCAACATAATAAAAGCTATATATGACAAACCCACAGCCAACATCATTCTCAATGGTGAAAAACTGAAAGCATTTCCTCTAAGATCAGGAAGAAGACAAAGGTGCCCACCGTCACCACTATTATTCAACATCATTTTGGAAGTTTTAGCCACGGCAATCAGAGAAGAAAAATAAATAAAAGGAATACAAATTGGAAAAGAAGAAGTAAAACTGTCACTGTTTGCAGATGACATGATATTATACATAGAAAATCCTAAAGATGCCACCAGAAAACTGCTAGAGCTAATCAATGAATTTGGTAAAGTTTCAGGATACAAAGTTAATGCACAGAAATCTCTTGCATTCCTCTACACTAATGATGAAAATTCTGAAAGAGAAATTAAGGAAACACTCCCATGTACCATTGCAATAAAAAGAAATAAAATACCTAGGAATAAACCTACCTAAGGAGGCAAAAGACCTCTATGCAGAAAACTATAAGACACTGATGAAAGAAATTAAAGATGATACAAACATATGGAGAGACATACCATGTTCTTGGATTGGAAGAATCAACATTGTGAACATGACTATACTACCCAAAGCAATCTACAGATTCAATGCAATCCCTATCAAACTAGCACTGGCATTCTTCGCAGAACTAGAACAAAAAAGCTCACCATTTGTATGGAAACACAATAGACCCCGAATAGCCAAAGCAATCTTGAGAAAGAAAAACAGAGCTGGAGGAATCAGGCTACCAGACTTCAGACTATACTACAGAGCTACAGTAATCAAGACAGTATGGTACTGACACAAAAACAGAATCATGGATCAATGGAGCAGGATAGAAAGCCCAGAGATAAACCCACACACATATGGTCACCTTATCTTTGACAAAGGAAGCAAGAATATGCAATGGAGAAAAGACAACCTCTTGAATAAGTGGTGCTGGTTAAACTGGACAGCTACATGAAATTAGAACACTTCCTAACACCCTACACAAAAATAAACTCAAAATGGATTAAAGACCTAAATGTAAGGCCAGACACTATAAAACTCTTAGAGGAAAGCATGGGAAGAACAAAAATTTGTGGAACATCAACATTTAAGAAGAAAGTAGTGGAAGAAGATTTACAAAGGAGAGCAATAATGAAGTGATGGAGGCATAGGAGGAAAGCCATAAAAATATATTGTGATGAAGTCAAACAATAAAAAAATGTTGAACCCTGCTCATGGATTGTAAGAATTTAAATTGTTAAAATGACCATATGACCCAAGGCAACCTGCAGATTCAATGCAATCCCTATCAAAATACCAGTAGCATTTCTCACAGAACTAGAACAAATAATTCTAAAATTTGTATGGAAACACAAAAGACCCTGAATAGCCAAAATAATCTTTGGAAAGAACAAAGATGTAGGTATCACACTCCCTGATTTCAAACTATACTACAAAGCTACAGTAATCAAAACAGTGTGGCACTGGCACAAAAACAGACACAGATCAATGGAACAGAATAGAGGGCCCAGAAGCCAAGGAATAAAGGCAAATGGTCAATTAATCTATGACAAAGGAGGAAAGACTATACAATGGAGAAAGACAGCCTTGTCAATAAATGGTATTGGGAAAACTGGGCAGTTACATGCAAAAGAATAAAACCGGACTACTTTCTCACA
The DNA here is from genome assembly GCF_028021215.1 of Eschrichtius robustus. Lineage (NCBI taxonomy): Eukaryota > Metazoa > Chordata > Mammalia > Artiodactyla > Eschrichtiidae > Eschrichtius > Eschrichtius robustus. The sequence continues at coordinate 41,102,983 of NC_090826.1, forward strand.
CCATATACAAAAATAAATTCAAAATGGATTAAAGATTTAAATGTAAGACCTGAAACCATAACTCCTAGAAGAAAACATAGGCAATACACTCCTTGACACTGGGCTTAGCAATATTGTTTTGGATATGTCCTCAGGCAAGAAAAAGAAAAACAAAAATAAACAAATGGGACTACGTCAAACTAAGAAGCATTTGTGCAGCGAAGGAAATTATCAACAAAACAGAAAGGAAGCTTACTTATATATTTGCAGACAATATATTTGATAAGGGGTTAATATCCAAACTATACAAAGAACCCATACAACTCAGAAATCAAAAAACCAACAACAACTAAATTAAAAAATGGGCAGAGGACCTAAATAGACAATTTTCCAAAGAAGATATACAGACGGCTAACGTACACATGAAAACATGATCAATATCACTAATCATCAGGGAAACGCAAATCAAAACCACAGTGAAATACCACCTCACATCTGTCAGAATGGCTATTATCAAAAAGACAATTCATAGGCAAGGATGTGGAAAAAAGGGAACTCTTATGCACTGCTGGTGGGAATGTAAACTGTTATAGTTACTATGGAAAACAATACAGAGGTCCCTCAAAAATTAAAAATAGAACTACCACATGGTCCAGTCATTCCACTTCTGGGTTTTTTTCTGAAGAAACCAAAAACACTAATTCAAAAAGATGCACCCCTATGTTCATTGTAGCATGATTTACAATAGCCAAGATATGGAAGCAACATAAGTGTCCATCAATAGGTGAATGGATAAAAAGGAAGTGGTATACACACACAATGGAATATTATTCAGCCATAAAAAAGAATGAAATCTTGCCATTTGTAACAATATGGATGGACGTAGAGGGTATGATGCTAAATCAAATAAGTCAGACAGAGAAAGACAAACACTACATGATCTCATTTAGATATGGAATCTAATAAACTAAACAAACAAACATAACTAAACAGGAGCAGAGTCATAGGTACAGAGAACAAAGAGATGGCCGCCAGAGAGGAATGGGGTGGGGGCTGGAGAGGAATAAGTGAGAGAGATTAAGAGGTACAAACTTTCAGTTACAAAACAAATTAGACAAAGGTATGAAATGTAAAGTGTGGGGAATACAGTTAATAATTATGTAATATCTTTGTATAGTGACGGATGGTAACTAGACTTATCATGGTGATCATTTTGTAATATATAAAGATGTTGAATCACTCACTATGTTGTACGCCGGAAAGTAATATAATATTGTAAGTCAATTATATTTCAGTAAAAGATATTGAGAGAAGAATGACAAAAAATGTCCAATTCTAGAGTTTTTAACAAGATAAGAATTGAAAATGACCCATATATTTGGCAATTTGCCAATTAAGAAGTATTTGGTAACCTTAAAAGAAGGAGATTTAGTAGAGATGTAGGAATGAGAGCCTACAGTAGAATAAGGACTGAATTAAAGCTGATCCAGGATCCATATGCCTTTTCGGTGATTTCTAAGTGGTGAGAGGTAGGGAAAATATGACACCAAGGAAGGGATATATCTGAAGATTTGGGGCAACTTTTTCAAACATTCCATAACTTTTTCCCCTAGTGATTACAATTTAACAGCCTCTCCCAAGCTCCATTTACCAACTCTACAGCTATAGTGAGCCTCTATACTGCTATAGTATCCCCTGGGTGTCAGGGTCAGAATGAAAGGCTGCAGATCTCTGATAAATCAAGTCCGTAAGTCCTTTGAATCATAAACTCCTTCAAAATGCTGATATAATTACACTTAAAACTTTAGATATAATTTCAGGAGGTTCAAGGACCCTGTGAAACAGAATCTGTCTTCATATATTGTCAAGACCCTCTTCTCTGGATAATGTTGTCCCAAGAGAAGGCAAAAGATAATAATAGATATTATGAGTATACTAACACTAAGCATTTATATTTGATACTTCATAATGTACAACACTTTCATGTTTTTTCTCTTATTTGATTCTCCCTAAAGTCCACATTTTATAGATAAGGACAGTGATGTTACTCATAGCTATTAACAGATTCAGAATGTGATTCCAGGTCCCCTGGCCCCAAATCTCCTGCACAGACACTTGGGAGCATGTCACAGTATTTGGTGATTGCTATTCAGATGTGGGCACTCACCACTGGAACTCACATCTGCACAGCTTTTCTAATGACACCATAGACTCACAGAGGCAAAATGATTGCCTCACACAGCTAGTAAGTGGCAGAGATCTTGTCTGGTGATGCTTTATCACATGCCATTTTCCTTCTTCCTAGGCCCAATTACTCAGAATGGAGCACTGGATTACTGACCTTGTCTTGGCTGGTTCTTCTATGCTCTGAGCATCAAGATGTTATGATACAAACCAAAGCTCAGACCAACTCTATCTTTCCTCTGCCTCTTATTTCCTCATAGAGCCAGGGTTTTGATTGAATACCCTCCTGAAAATTCATTGCTTCTTGCTTCCCCTCATGGTTTTAATTTATTGCCAAAGTGACTCCTTGGAAGTTCTATATTTCCTCTTTCATGGACACAGGAGGGCAGCATAGAATTTTTCCTTTGTAAATAAGGCTGCTCCTCTTCTTCATTGCTCCCTGTGTCCCTTAAACAACCTCCATCCATCTGTATTTAGCTCTTATTGATTCTCGCTTAACTGTCTTGTTCCTCCTAGATTCTGGAAAGCCCTTCGACTCTGTACAAACTGAGTGTATGTCTACTTCCTCTGATAGCACAGGTAAACAAACTGTAGTCATGTTCAGCATAAACACTCAATTCTGCCCCTGCCCCTAGGATCAATCTCAATAGAAAAGTGGGGTAGGAGTAGAAGTATGGAAGTAGGATTCCTGTTTATCAGGGTAGTGTATTGGGAGTCAAGAGACCCTGGCGTAAGCCCCAATTCCAGCTTGTCCTAGTGGTGTAATCTTGGATGAATCACAGTTCCTCTGTGGGCTCAAGTTTCTTGTCTGAAAAACAAAGGTGTTTGTACTAGGTAACCCCAAAAGTCCCTTTATGTTTCCTTTCAGAAATTACATTTTATGTTGCTTATATATCCATTGCATAATATTAGTACAATGTAAAATTATAGATAGATGAAATTTTGTAAAAGTACCTTACAAATGGGAAATCTATTCACAGATGTACTCACTGCTCTGATGAGGTTATGACTGAATTCCTGGATCTTCACACACCTCCAAGGACCTTGCACCTTCACACTGGGATAGGACCCCAGTTTTTTTTTTCCCAATCTTTGCTCTAATTTAGTTATGGAGCAAAGCTACTAGGAAAATAAAGTTAATCTGGCAGAATGAGGAGGACATCTCAGACTTGGACAAGGGGAGTGGGAAGGAAGGTTTAGGAAGTAAATTTTGGTATTAGCCAAAGGAAGGAGAAAACAGACCCAGTTTAGAAAAATGTTCAAAGTCACTTCAGTACCTGGGTTGAGAGAAGTAGTCAAGGAAGGACAGAGAATCACTGGACAGTGTCACCTTCACGTTTTGGAGGGAAGGATAAAGTTTTGAAATTCTTAATCAGCTTTTCTGTTCCTGTATCATGGGCCTTGTTCCCTTAAGGGAGACCAGAAAAAATGCACTGAATTCCAGTGACAGGTTCTGAGATTTAGAAAACCTCTGACCACTGGGATGGCCCTGTGAGAGCGAAGAGACTTCGGAATGAATGGTCTATTATAATTATTATCATTGTTGTTATTATTATGATGATTACTTCCTCCATTGACTACTTTATTTATTTATTTATTTATTTAGTTATTTATTTATTTATTTATTTATTGTCATCCAGCATAGAGTTTATTTTGTAAACATTCCACATACATTTGAAAACAAAAGGTATTCTGCTGTTGCTGGGTGAAGTGTTCTATAGATGTCAGTTAGGTCAAGTTGTTTGATAGTGCTGTTCAAGTTTTCTGTTCTTACTGTTCTACTTGTTCTATCACTTACTGAGAGAAGAGTATTGATATCTTCAACTATAATGATTGGTATTTCTATTTCTTCTTTCAACTTTGTCAGTTTTTACTTTATGAATTTTGGAGTTCTCTTTTAGGTACAAATAAACTAAAAATATTTCATTTCTTTCTCTTGTATTGACACTTTTATCATGATGAGATACTCTGTCTCTAGTAATATTCATTTGCTTTCTTTTTAAGATGTTAAATTTTTTTACTGGAGTATAATTGCTTTATGATGCTGTGTTAGTTTCTGCTGTACAATGAAGTGAATCAGCAACACGTATACATATATCCCCTCCCTCCTAGATCTGCCTCCCACCCCTCCCCCCCATCCCACCCATATAGGTCACCACAGAGCACCGAGCCAAGCTTCCTGTCTTTATAGCATGCTCCCACTAGCTATCTATTTTATGCATGGTATTGTATATATGTCAACCCTAATCTCACAATTCGTCCCACCCTCCCCTTCCCCTGCTGTGTCCGCTTGTCTGTTCTCTACATCTGCATCTCTATTCCTGCCCTGGAAATAGGTTTGTCTGTACCATTTTTCTAGATTCCACATATATGTGTTAATATATGATATTTGTTTTTCACTTTCTGGCTTACTTCACTCTGTATGACAGATTCTAGGTCCATCTACATCTCTACAAATGACCCAATTTCACTCTTTCTTATGGCTGAGTAATATTCCATTGTATATATGTACCACATCTTCTTTATCCTTTCATCTGTCATTAGACATTTAGGTTGTTTCCATGTCCTGGCTATTGTAAATAGTACTTCCATTGCCTAATTTCCTTAATTGTTTTCTCTCCATGTCTTTTTTATCTCTGCTATTAAGGCTTTGACCCTTCCCAAACACAGCTCCTTCCCTGATACTTGCTTTATACATATTATTCTGCTGCATTAATAGAAATTGTGATGAGAATGAAAAAAATGAAGGTTCTGCTCAACCTTCCCCACAGTGAGTAGACTTTACAACTTTGACATCCACATCTGGGTCCCACACTCCAAGCATGTCAATGGCAAAAATCCAACAGAGATGACCAGGATGGGGATGGGTCTGGAGGACAAAACATTCTGGAAAGAGTATAAAGAATTGGAAAAAAATAACCCCCCAAAGAGAACTTGGATCAATGGGTGAACCTTTTATAAATAACATTCTGAGTATCAGACTTTGGTAGAAAGGAAAGGGAGGAAACAGTAGCCAGTTGGGTGGAACGGACTCCTGGCAAACAAAGCTCTTCGATGGATTGTTTCCTCCCCCTTCCTCCCCAGTCCATGGAGAATTGATGACCTGAAGATTGATGCACTATTCCAAGTAGAGAAGAAAATTCCGGCATGGTTCCTGCAGGTATTGTTATCCAAGGATTCCCAATCCAGCAAAAATGACTAGGAAGGGGCTTCCCTGGTGGCGCAGTGGTTGGGAGTCCGCCTGCCAGTGCGGGGGACACGGGTTCGAGCCCTGGCCTGGGAGGATCCCACATGCCACGGAGCAACTGGGCCCGTGAGCCACAACTACTGAGCCTGCGCGTCTGGAGCCTGTGCTCCGCAACAAGAGAGGCCGCGACAGTGAGAGGCCCGCGCACCGCGATGAAGAGTGGCCCCCGCTCGCCGGAACTAGAGAAAGCCCTCGCACAGAAACGAAGACCCAACATAGCCAAAAATAATAATAATAATAAAAAAAAATGACTAGGAATGGTCTCAGGAGGCCCTAGGTAGGATGAGCTAAAATATAGGTTTGAGGTAATGACTTTGTCGTCAGGCCATTCTAGCTGAACCCAGTTAGACTGGGGTCTATGAGTGGCAGTATCAAAATTCTCTCACCCTTTGCTGTATAACCAATTGATTTTGCAGATTTTATTGACTGACAAGACACAGTTGGAAAGGCAGAATGATGCTCCTTTGAGGGAGATCAAAAGCCAGGATGGTACTCCATTAAGTTCATGCTCCCATTCCAAACAAGAGCCAGAAACCACACAAAAGAAGCCTCTTGACACATATACTCACCCTTCACTGAGTCTCTTCTTGCCCTTCCCTACTCATGACTCTCTTGGCCACTGACTTTGCCGCGCATCCTCTTGATGTTTTCTTTCACTGTGTATTATCATTTTCTATGCAACTCTTGTTTCTCATTCTACTTCTACTATAATTAATGATAATAACAGCTATAATTTTTAGATCATGAAGTTTGCGCCATGGCTTCTTCTGAGTGAATATATATATATATATATATACACACACATATGTGTGTATATATATATATATATATATATATATATATATATATTATAATTCTATATGTATATAATTATATATATGTAATTCAGAGACTATATTATGCCTATGAGTTGATTCTGGTGTTAACTCTGTTTTGCAGATGAGGAAAATGAGGCTAGGAGAGATTTGGTACCTTGCCCCAAATCACACAGGGAGAAAGTGGTACAGCCAGGTTTCAAAATGGTCATCCTCCTGACTTAAAAGTCCACACTTTTCCTCCTGAGCTATAATGTCTCAGTAATGATTTATTTCTTCTCAATAATAATTCTGATGATTTTGATTCTCCTCAGTCTGCCTTGGCTGATACCTGAAATCCTATCCTATCATCAGTTCTTCCCCATTACCTCCCTGCTCTCATCTTCTCCAGCCTTGCAAGCAGTTCTCAGATAACAGAAACCAAAGAGCTAGAAATTAGAGGAATTCAAGACAGATTTTATAAGACAAGCTGTCCCTTTTGTGGCCACGTGATACCCATCTCAGAGAAGATTCATTCTTGGGTGCTGCCTAATATGGGGGGAGGAGTCCAAGAATTTGGCATCACCCCTGGAGATCTTTCTCTTCTCATCTTACCACAGTGCATTTGTCCCACAGTGCTGCTGGTTTTATAAGTAATGAGTAGATTTACTTAAGCTATAAAAATAAAGTTAGTTCAAGTTATTGTTCTAAAGAAACCCAGAACAGGGTCATGCCTGATTTGGTTTCCAAGGAGAAAAACGTATTCGTGATATGTCAGAACTCAGCTCTTGGTGGACCCACACATATGTGCAGGCATGCACGTTCACAAATACACACACACACCTCCCAACCCTGAAGCTATTTTCCAAGAAAACCAGATACAGAGAATCTTCATTACCAGCAGCAGGGAGTGAGTCAGTGCTGGGTGGAATAACTAAGCATACGGTCCTAGTAGGAGGAGTGCCAGGGCATGTGAAATATAAGCAGCGACCTCAGCCATGGGGACCTTGGAAAGTTGCCTGGGACCTTGGAAACTATTTTATCCAGCACAACTAACACATATATTTCAGTAATTTAAAATGTTCATTAGTTTAATATTTTGAAACAACTCAAACAAAAAATTATGAAATTGACTTTAGGTATTTGTGACCTTATTAAAAAATAAAATGTATATCATCTCAATCTTATATCATTATCAGGTAAATAAGTTTGAAATGAAACTTAGATCATGTTTTTAAATCAAGGAGCAAAGGAACCATACAGATGAAACAGTAACTTTCTATTGTCCAGATTTAGTTTCTTCCTGAACTATATTTTGGTTAAAGGCAATATTTCTACTCCCAATTCTAGTCAGTCTCTGCTGGACCTCTATCAACATCAAGTTTACAGTAAAGGCCCCAGATGTGGATTCCAAAGTCCAGTGGGGGGAAGGAAGAGCAGGATCTTCTTTCTCCCTTATTCTCGACACTCTGTTTCTATTTATATAACAAAAGATATTTAACAATGGAAGTATTAATAAAGAACACTGCTTTAAGGGAACAGCAAAGCCTAGCCCAGTCTCATAATGAGTAATTTGCAGAGGTAAGACTACTGAAAGGATAGGGCATGAGATCAGGGAAAGGCAGGTTGCCCAGTGAGAGCTGTGATGTGAGGACAAGTTAGAGATGAAGCAGAAGTGGTCAGCTGGGAACAGTTGATGAAGACTTCGACTGTCATATCTACAAACAGGAAATTTAATTCTATAGGTGAAGAAAACCTGGCTGGGTTTTTGGAAAGGGATCAACATGACATGACTTGTGTTTTGGATAGTTCATACTAAGAGTAGGTAGGGACTAGATTTTAAGAGGAGAAATTGAAAACAGGAGAACCAATCAGAAGGCTGGTGCAATAATCCATGTGAGAGGATAAACTTCATGAGAATACTTGGTACTCCCAGTGTATCACTGCTGCATGTATTCTCAGGACCTAAAATACAGGATGTGCTCAATAAATAGTTGTTAAGCAAAAAGTGGCCTCCATTTATGTCCAGGAGGGAAGTGAAAGAGAGAGATTGGTTAGGGGGTCAGATTTGTGGCAATGAGACCCATTCATCCACAGGTTTCCAGGTAACTTTTTTCCAGATCATTATCCAGACTGTGCTGGCTAGGTGCCTAGACTGAGGTGCTTTTCATAGAGTATTTATCATGTCCAGACCCCTATGCTTAGCATTATTGTGCACACATGATCTCATTTAATCTCTTTTTTAAAAAAGCCCAAGGAATTAGATACTATTATCCCCAGTTTATATGTGGACAAAGTGAGTATCTGCTGCAGGTCATGTAGCTATTAAGTTACATCGGGATTTGATCACAAGACTGACTCTGAAGCTTATAATTGTTCCACTGTACTGAGGGGAGCATGTGTCACTTGCCTTACTAAACAGGGGATTTTATGCATCCATTTCCATACACATTGCAAAAGAGGCCGCTATCTCACAGCCTCGACAAACAATAGCAGCACACTTTGGAAATTTGTGCAAATGTGTTTTTAATAAACTGCTGCAAATTTTTCTGTATGCCTTAATAAGCTTTTGTATCCTCTGGAGGCCTTATTAGATAAAGATAAGATGTTTTAGAAAATCCTCCATCCCTAACTACTTGAAGATGCATTAATCATTTTAAATCTCCCTAAAAATCTTGTGCAAAAGTCATATTGTTGATTCTGGCTTAATGAATATAAACGCTACCCCTTCCCTTATGAAATCTCTTCGGATGAACTTACACAAATACTGAAGATGAGGTGGACCCAGATAATCCTTTAAACAAATAATAGACTCTATCTAGCCCTGCTACAAGTCCTATCTGGTTATAATTCTACCCTTTCCTTTTCTCCGTCTTTCTCTTGCTAAAGTTATTTGAAAGCGTATTGCTTTTCCACACTGGAAATGCTATTTTACACTGCTGGTTTTGACTAGGGCCCTGGAAATAGCAACATAATATCTTTCCCTCCCAGATGTTGCTCTTTGCTCTTTAGAAAATGAATTTTCCACCTATCATTTCAAAGTACCCTGCCAAATGGTGACCAGCTTATGGCCCAAGTGCATCCCTAGCACACAGGCAAGATGTCTCTCAGGAACAAAAAGCAACAACATTTCATCTAATCCATGTGATTGCTTTTAAAATGGCTATTGCTTTTATTAGCAGTTCTTCCATTGCTATCATAAGATGATCATACTCTTTCTGAAATCTCTCTCTTATTTTCCATTTGTGTGTTGAGAAAACATTTCAATTATAGAAATATGCAGTTGAGTTAGAAAGATGGTTGTCATTCATCCACAACCAATCCACAATTTCAAAATTTAGGGGAAGAGAGAAAGAATAGACTAAAATTTACTTTTATCCAAAGCCATATGAAATAAAAAGGTTGTGAGGGAAATTAAGTCAACCAGTTGTATCTACAGGATCACAACAACTCTGTACTTATTTTATCTGTAAAATAAGGATAATAATGCTAATATTACAGGGTTTTATGAAAATATTTTAATGAAAATATTATTAAAATAATACTATATAAATATTATAGAAATATTTCACAAAATATTATATGTGAAAGTGCCTTGCACACTTCTTGTTAATCAGAAAAATTCAACAAATAGTAGTAATAGTAGTAGTTGTTGTTATTGCTGTTGCCATCTCAAGGGGAAACATTAAACCTTCATTCTTTATTTATCAAACACTTACTGATCACATATGACACAGTCCCACATGGATGAAGCTGTCAGTGTAGTGGGATAGACAAACAAGCAAAGAATTAACTACTTTGCAATGTGATAACTCTTACAATAGAAGTATGTAAGAGCTGCTCCATGAACACAGATATAGCAATTTAAATAATACTTTACATTTATATAGCATTTTACAGTTTTCAAAGCTATCATCTCACAACAAAAATTGAAGCAGGTTTGAACTACCCACCTTTACAAATTATCATCATCATCATCATCATCATCATCACCATCATCAGCAACACCACCACCACCATTCTGGCAGCTACCATTTGCTACATGACTACTATGCCACGCCCTGGGCTAGGAGTTTTACATGTATTATGTCACGTAATCACCATAAGAAACCTGCAAAGTATCAGTAGCTGCACTGATCCCCATTTTACAGATGGAGAAACTAAGATTCATTGAGATTCACTGACTTCTCCTAGTCACACAACCAGTAAGCAATGTAGTCTGAATATGGACACAAATCTGTCTGTCTCCAAGTCATGGTCTTTTCTCCACTTGCAGTTTACAAAGCAGCTCAGAGAAAATTACACTGGGGATGAGGAAGAACAGGAAAATTTTCTTTCAGTGAGATCTAATATATCCATCTTGATTAAATAATGCAAAAGAGTGGCTGACAATTAATACCCTGATCTCTACACTAGATATGGAAGTCAGGCTTTTAGATGTGTCCCAGTAGTTGCCATTCAACAAAGCTAGGGCATATCAACAGACAGGTTTCACAAACAAATGGCCTTTGGAGAAGCTATTTTACCAGATCAGATGGCCTATCATTGAATTTTAACATTGACATTGCCGATTCTGGCATTCAGTCTTTCAGAAATTACATTGGCCATCCAGATACAGAATAGATAACTTTCAGATGGTTGCCAACTAAATCCAAATGTTTAAACAAGCTGCTAGCCCTTAGACAGGAAAACTGAAAGTGCTAAGGAAAACCCTTAATCATATTACTGCAAACTAAATCAAGACAAGGAGAACAAATCCTCATTATAGGAACCTGGCAGTTCAGAGATGGTCCACAGTGTTCTGTCAGATCACTGAAGACCACTTATCCTTGTTTTTGTCACAGGTTGGCTCCCTGAGGTAACAATTATGCTGCTTAATTTGGCCCTGGAGGAAGTCCTGTATGAGAAATTTCCACCAGGTAAAAAAATCTACTCCTTGAGGAATTAGTATGTTTCTTCCTTTCTGACAATAGGAACTATGTAGCCTATAGTGCTGCCTTTGGTCCTTGGTGGCTAGGAAACTTATAAGTGATTTTTCTGTTAATCCATGGCAACTAGGTTACAATGAGTAAGGTGAATATTTTTCCTTTCTTTATTCATGTTACTAGCAGGGCTCCATTTTTAAAACGGGGGATAACAAAAGCATTTATTTTTAATAATTATTCTACCATTTTATAAAATAAAGGATACAGTCTCATTTTTTCCAGATCCTAAATTTATCATTGTTGTGTGTGAACATCATTTATTCCTTCAACACTTAAAATGTACTATGCTTGGGACTTCCCTGGCAGTCCAGTGGTTAAGACTTCAACTTCCAATGCAGGGGGTCCGCGTTCAATCCCTGGTCGGGGAGCTAAGATCCCACATGCCTCATGGCCAAAAAACCAAAACATAAAACAGAGGCAGTATTGTAACAAATTCAATAAGGACTTTAAAAATGGTCCACATCAAAAAAATCTTTAAAAAAAATGTACCATGCTTTACCTACGTTGAACATTGTCCCTTAGTAATAGGGAAGGAAGTAAACACAAAGTACAATGTGGTAATTACTACTAGTATTACAATATGATAATTACTACAACTATTTGTAAGCTGTACAAAATATGTATCAAATATGTCCCTTCATATTCGTATGTACCGTATGTACCATAGGCTTGCTTTCTTGATGGGCAGAGAAAAGCTGATGCCTGATTAATGTGACTTTCTGAAATGTATCTCAGAAATGCAAGTACCTTGGAGGTTTGGGTGAATTAAGAGCTTTTAGATCTGGACAACTCAGTGCACACACTTCCTTAGAAAGGCCTCTCTGTCTTCTGCAATTCGCAGGGATCTCTCTAGCATTGCATTCTGAGGTGTACGCTCCAGATCAGACACAAAAGCCTGATCACATCTGATGTAATGAACCATAGGAGACAGGTCTTATGTCCCCAGTCTGGATGTGAGCCTCAAGAGCTTGTGTTTCATTTATTTTGTACACTAAACTAAGCACCTTTAATCAAGCTTCTAAATTCAACTCAGTTTAACAATCATGTATTAAGCTTCTATTTTTTTCCCCTGGAAGCACAGAAATAAATAAGACTCCCGATTCAGAGTTTAAGATTAGTTGGGGAGAGAGACACATAAACAAATTTAGTATAGTGTATGAAATTACAATGATAGGGGTGTGTCCAGAGTGTCTGGCCCATGGCAGGGATCATAATTTGTTTGGGAGAGAACTCAGTGATGCTCGCCAATGGAGAGTGAGAGGAGACAAGAGGAGAACAGGAAGGAAAGAGTTTGGGGAATCATCCACTTACCTACTCACCATGCAATGCACCACACTAAGATGAGGCCAGGCTGAGACAGAATTTTGTCCCAGGGACCCACTGAGGCAAGCAAGTGGCTTGGATGTGAGACCAAGTAGCAGGTGAGTCTAAAATCAAGCAGGAAGTAAAGACTCTGGAGACCAATTCATTCAGGCAGTGCAGAGAGAAGATTCTGCCTCTCTAGGGAATGGAATTGGCTTAAAGTCTGTATCAGAACTCCAGTCAAACAAGTTGGGATTCAGACTTGAGCACTGGTCTTATCCAGTCCTAGAGGGAAACTAGAGTGTTGGACAATGAAACTGAGGGAAAAGTCCAGTTGCTTGTGGTAGAGAAAAGCTCTCCATGACCATGCAAATTGCTGAGGTTCCCCACCTACCCTCATGCCCAGACATACGGAGGACTAATTTAGACATCATATGCTGGAAGTCTGAGACTAGTAATAAGCCTCCTGTTTGGAATAAGATTGGCATAGGGTCTTAACCTGAAAGCCTTGAGATTGAAGGGGTAGAGAAGGGATAAAGGCAGCATCAAATATATTTGTTGTTGAAACACTTTTGAAGGTTGAGAAAAAGCGATTCTCAGCCTCTTTCCTATCAAGACAGAGAAAATCTTTTATTTTCCCCCTCATTTGTCTGAAGTTATCAGCAAGAGGCACCATCACTGCCATTTTGTAACTTGAATGTCACATTAACTATTGCAATAGAAACTTGAGAATGTAAAGAACCTCACTCTATTTTTCTCCACTGAACTTTCCTCATCTTCTAGTTATATGTAGATTCGTGATTTTTTTTTTTTCTCTCAGGAGAGCCACAAGGAACCTGTCAGAAATATTCCAGCATATGCAAATCCTAACTAGACAGACAAAAATAATCTTTGTTCTGTTCCTTCATGTGCTCCGTGGGAGTTTTGTCTTGTTTGCATGATTGATCAGTTTGTATGCTACTTTTCAAAATCACTTTTCAAGTGGAGACATGAAGCAGAAAACAAGAGAAGTATATAGGTCTAGGCTGGGTGAAAGGGCACCCGATCCAGGATAAGCCCTTTAACAACTTTTGAATATCTCTCCTGTACATATCAGATGGTCCTATCAGGGGCAGTGTCTGTAGCCTCAATTATATGGGCAACAGGAGATAGATGAAATTCCCCAGAGATGAACTGTAGAGTAAACGGGCTTTTTTTCTTTTTTTTTTTTCTAGTTGACATTACACTTCTATGTCTAAATACACTGGATGGTATGTAAACTGCCAAAACCCTGTCAGGATTCCTAAACATTCTCAGGACAATTTCTCTTTATTCCCAAGAGTTCATGGTGCTTCTGGCCCTTCCTCATGGGCAGTTTCTGCACTCTTCTGCAGGAGCTCCCTCCATATCTAATTTCAAGGAAGAGTGCATCAATCTGGACTCTTCAGAGAGGTCCCCCTACTTGCCCAGCTCCAGACATAATGAGCTCCTTGTAAGTAAACCATAGGAAAGATAATTCACTGTCATGAAGCTCTGTTATCAGAAACAATCGCCCCCAAATATTACTTTTTCTGGGTTTTATCTCCTCCATCTTCACCTCCACTGCCGTTGTCCAAGCTTCATCATCTCTACCTGTATTACTGAAGTAGTCCTTTAACTTGCCTTTCTGTGGCCATTATCCCCACTCCTCCCTGCTTCCCAGACCTCTTCCTCCTCCTATCCCAAGCTTCTTATTCACTATTCCATTGCTAGTGACTCCAAAGTGCAAATACGAAAATGTAACTTGCTTGATGAAAACATCACAACCACCCTTAGTCAAATGCTAAGGAAAGGAGGAAGGGAAGATGGCAACATTTTTGAGCATCTGCAATTTGTCAGACTCTTTGCTGACTCCTGTTTTATATATACATATATATATGTATCTGCTCTATATCCTCACAACAGTGCTTCAGTATAATGTATCACTATCTCAAATTTATTATGAGGAAACTAAGGTTCATGGTGCTTACATAATTTGCCCAAGGCCATATGGCTAGTAGACTCAGTACATAGCAGCTTAGGTCTGCAGGTATGTATCTACTGCTATTACTTTGCCACTATCAAATCTAGGTTCTGGAGGCATAGAGATGCATATGACATCTCACCACGTCTGATTCTGAGAAGCCCACAATGGAGGAGACACTCACACTAACTAAGTTACAAGATGATGTGGAAAGTACAAGGCTGAGTGGCAAAGACAGGGTTCGAACTCAAGTCTCTCCCAATTAGACTACTGGTTGCAAATTTTGCGAGAAACTGTTAAATGTTAAAACTGTCCTCAAACTTTCACATGATAGTATTTGTATTTTTACTCAAGAACTATGCAATGGCAAAAAGTTACAATCAATTCAGTGAAGCTTTCAAATGGATGTGCATTTTATTAATCACAGCAGCAACAATGTCTGTTTGAATTCACATCTTTGTGAGAGACACTGTTGGTCAGTGTACAGACAGTGAGTGTAGAGCCATATCTGAATTTGGGACCCCTCTGCAATAACCTCATGACTCTCCCTGGGTCTTCAACCCATTCATTGGGAATGGGCACTCACCTCGTAACAACCTCTGACACAATATCCCTCTTAACAGAGCTCTGCATTGTTGACAACTAAAGAGTCAGAGCAAAACATGATTTGTAGAGCATGCGCCTTGGTCAGACCTTGGAGAGTGACGAGAAGTCTTTGGTCCCTCCTTGAACCCATCTAGACATCCATGCACAGGAAAGGAACAAGCAGAGAGGGAGGGAGCTACCGTTTTGTAGTGTCTGCTCTGTGCTAGCCACATACTTTATAATCTAAACGTTACATTGAGTGTGGTGTTTAAGGCCTTTTGGCAGAATCTTGCCTCTCCTCATTTAGCCGAGTGCCTGCCTTTCTCTTCCATCACCCCATCTACCTTCCTCTCTCTTATTTTTCCCAAACATACTATGCTCTTTTACATCCCAATACCTTTGATAAAGCTGTTATTGTGCTTGGAAAATGCATGACCAGCTCCCATTGCTTATCTTGTTAAACTCTCTCATGGGTCCAAATCCAACTCCTCTTTGTTCTTTTTTTTTTTTTTTTTTTTAACTTTGGGTTTATTTATTTATTTATTTATTTATTTATTTATTTATTTATTATTTATTTATGGCTGTGTTGGGTCTTCGTTTCTGTGCGAGGGCTTTCTCTAGTTGTGGCAAGCGGGGGCCACTCTTCATCGCGGTGCGCGGGCCTCTCACTATCGCGGCCTCTCTTGTTGCGAAGCACAGGCTCCAGACGCGCAGGCTCAGTAATTGTGGCTCACGGGCCTAGCCGCTCCGCGGCATGCGGGATCTTCCCGGACCAGGGCTCGAACCCGTGTCCCCTGCATTGGCAGGCAGATTCTCAACCACTGTGCCACCAGGGAAGCCCTCCAACTCCTCTTTGAAGCTATCCCCAACCTCTGCAAGAAGTTGTTCTCTCTCTCCTCCATGCAACTGTCACACTTGATTTGCTCTTCCTCTGTAGTACTGATCTCATTATATTAATTTGTTTACATATGTGTCTGCATCACTGGCCTATACTATTTTGGTGGCAGGGGCTGCCTCTTATTTCTCCTGAATCTCTATAGTGTGCAGAATTGTGCCTGGAACATAACATGCACTCAGTAAAAGGTGACTGAATGAATGAATAAATAAACAAATGTTTGATTAATAATCTCTGCCTACATGTGTCAACATTGATATTCTTTTCTGAAATTGTCTGCTTCGAGTTTAGTGACTGTATTACAGCTTTTGGCCCTGCCATTTGTCACTTCCTAAACTACTCATCTGTTGAAGTGATCATAAAAGCCTAGGATATAAGTGTTGGAGGAGATCTTAAAGGCCATCTAATCCGATCTTCCTACTGGGGCAAAAATCCCCTTTCTGTGATCAGGAATCATTGAATCATTCATTCATTCTCTGATTGAATACCTCTAGTGATAAGGAGTCCACTGCCTTATAAGGGAATTCAATCATTCTTTAACAATATTAATTATTAGGAATGTCATACTATATATTTCTATCACTTCTCCCTACTGGTACTGTTCCTGTTCTCTGAAACTGTACTATTTACATGTATTTTCTCCCTCAAGTGACGTCCTTTCAGCTATCTGATGAAAAACTGAGAAATTAAGTAGTCACTTGAACAAGGCATTCTGGGACCTCAGGAACCCCCACTGGTTTCTAGGATCAAAGCTGAGGAGGCAGATTTAGCTGTAGAGGCAGCTGGCAGGGGCAGTCAGGTTCTGTAACCAAGAGATTGGCAAATGTGAGCTTAACCTTGGAAGACACCAGGACTCCAGGTGATGGAAAGCAACAGAGGGAGCCTAGGTGGCACTCTATGCTGAGGGCAGGGGAGGCAGCATAGGCAAAAATATGGTGTTAACAAGGGCAGTCGAGCAACCTAGAAGGTTAATGTGCAAAACAGGACATACAGTGGTAAAAGTGAGGCTGGGAAAGCAGTCAGAAAACTGAGTGTCAGAGAGGTGAAGTGACTTGCCCAAAGTTACATAGCTAGACAGGGGAAGAGGCTGGCTCTAGCCAAGATCTTTTGGGTTCAAGTCTTTCTTGCTAGTCAAATAGTCTTTATACTATCTCACAACATCTCCCTGTCAGCTCACCCTCAGTACCAGCCACAAAGTGATGATTCAAAAATGACTTATTAGATTGAGTTTCATATACTCACTGGAACATTTACATTACAGTGGTCCCTCCATTAGCCTCCATGGCTGGCTCTTAAAAGAGGTTTATACCACAAGAGCACTCAGGTCAGAGCTTCTGAGTCAGAGGCCCACCCAAAACTACTGCACAACTCCCTTTTCTATGATGCACAGGATTATCACCCACTGTGGGTCAATATGTTCTTCTTTAAATGTATTATTTCACCAGTCAGTCTTACGGATCTGAAAGCATTTTTAAAGATGATTTTCCATATCTCTCCTCCAATCAGTTTGTTTTTAGTTTAACTTCAGAAAAATCAAATTTTTATTGTGCTAAGTTACTGGGAGGCATCTCATTTTCCTCATTTTGTAATACCTCTACAAATCTCAGCCTTTGCTATTAAAAGAGATACAAAAAAAAAATAAAGGTAGGACAGACCTCTTGACAAAACTCACCCCATGACATGGATTCCAACTGACCTTTCCAGTTTCATTTCTTGCCACTGCCCCTGAGAACGGCCCCTGTGGACTCAATCCCCTGTTCCATCTCAAAGGCCTTAGAGTGGCTGAAGTTTCTCCTAAATGACTCTCTTGACAAGGTTGGTGATTTGAGACAGTAGTGACTTTGCCAAGGTCCCAAAGAAAATTAGCATCAGGGGAGAAGTTAGAATCTCTGGATTTTGCCATGGTTTTACCTTGAGCCATGATACTCATGAGAGCTGCCAAGAAAGGGATGGAAAAAGAAGATATACTACAAGCTACCTATTTAAGGAAATGCATGCCCCATGTAAGGCTTACCTGGACAAATGATTCCTACATTGTTAATATGGGCTACAGATTCAATACAAACATAAAAGGAAACCTCCCACCACACAGCAATGCCCAGAGTCCCTAAATAAGTGGAATATTTACTGTTCCCAGCAGAGCTAGTGGAAGTGACTACACTGAAAAAGCAGTTAATTTCTGGGCAATGTTTTTAATTCACTCCCTGCTGATCACTGTCTTGGGGGTCATTCAATCAGCAGGAGAGCTTGGCTGTCAAAGATTCCAGAAATGCTCCTTTGACACAGTGCTGAGCAAGACACTTGGGCTGCTTTCCATCAGCCAATCTGACAATACTCCCATACTTTCCTTTGAAACCCTATGCAGCTATTTATTTCTGTTTAGGTAAGGGGCTGGAGCTGGGGGGAAGGAATCTTGTTTCATAATTTAAGAGTAGCTTCAAAACATTTGAGTTAGTATTTTTTTATTTTTCTTTTTTAGGCAGGTAGAAAAAAACCTTAACTAGATCAGCATGAAGCAAGGCTGGGTAATAAATATCTGGCCCACACATAACTATTGAAGCTCACTAGTCCTCTTTTGAATTAAACTGCAGGAAGGTCACCTTGATTACAACATCCCAGACACATTCTCAAATAGCTACAGGCTTTGGTCGTCATGCCCAGAACCCATTGTTCTTAAGGGTGAAATGAACCAGAACTGGGAAACCAAAAAATGGAATCTCTCAAGAATTAAAATATGCTTCCTTGCTGCATCTTGCTTTTGCTGGCCACTCTTGCCTGTGTGAAATTGTTTCCCTGTTTCTCCAATCCGTATCCGTCATTATGTAGTGGAATGAGTGTGGACATTGTCATCATGAATACTTGGTTTGAATCCTAGCTATGCTACTTGCCAGCTACTTGCTTTGGGTAAGTTGCTTAACCCCTTTTAGATTTAAATTCTCCCTTAGTAAAAGAGGAATAAGAATAGCTATCGCTGAGGATTATAGAGAAGATTAAATTAGAAAACATCTATGACAGAGCTTAACACAATTCTTAGCACGCAGCATGTGCTCAATTAAATATTACTCTTCTTCCCTTTTCCCACCACATTGCCCACCTCAAAATGCAGTAGTTCCTCTAAGAATACAGTGAGTCTACTGTCAGCAGACATGATGCCCCGATACCCAAAGAAGACCCTTCTCTCCTACTCTGCAGTTCTCCTCAGAGAGGGCTAGCTTTTGTTGCCATAAAAATGTATGTTTGTATCCCAGATCCTCTGATTCCAAGCTGTGTGAAATCAGGCAAATAACTTTTCAGAGGTTCTGTTTCTTCATCTTTAAATAAAAATGTTACCTATGCCATAGGTTTGCTGTGCTGTGAAGATTAAATAAATGGAAAGCATGTTGTGGAGAACCTGACCCATCACAAAGAAACTGCAGCTTTTAGAGTTAATTACAAAGAATTCATTATGGTTCCTTTGTCTGCCCAGTCTAAACTGAATGTAAAGGGCAGGAAGAAAAAAACCCCTAAAACACCTGTTCCTTGGCCTCCAGAAGCTCACAGTCAGGAACAAGATGTTCAGTAAGTATAAGTGCTAAATTATACTTGGGAAGGGTCTTGGAAATGCATTTAGATCTCTCTCCCACGGTGCATCTAGTTCCAAAGGAGTTTCATTGTGCAGTAAACCATAGAGGACAACTATTCCGGCTTCATAAAATATTTTTGTTTCAAAATAAAAAAGCAGTTAAATCTAAGCATTTTAACTGGGTCTAAAGGTCACATACGACTCTGCAATTATGTGATCCCCTCTTCAACATCCTCTAGAGTTGACAGAGTAATCAATGCCTTCAGAGGCACCCAAGTTCTCACTGAATACTTCTGACTGCTGGACAGTACAAGCTCACAGGGAACAACAAGGTAGCACTCTATATTTCATTCACTTAGTTGTTTCCTCATCTCCTAGACAGATCTTTAAAAGGGAGATTAAATTTCTTCAAAAGGTAAAATTAAAATTCAGAATTTGGAAAAAGAGAAGGATGCATTATCAATACTGTGTCCCTGGTTGGGGAGCTAGTTTTTGAGTTTAACCAGTTCAGACTTAGGCCCTGAAATAAATTTTGATAAAAGAGTGAGGATAGTCTAAGAAGGTTTTAATATTATTGTCCTAAAGTTTGGGGATGGGAGTTGAATTAAAAAACACTGAGGAAGAGAAGGGTATCACAGCAAGGGAAGAGGAAGTAGACTCGGTGGTATAATGGTAAGGAAGGGCTTTATGGGTTCAAATAACAGTAATGGTCTTCCCCTGCTGCTTCACTTGATAGTCTAAGCTTTCCACACAGGTATATGCATGTGAAAACCTTCTGTCACGTGTAAAAGTTTATATAGGGCAGCCATTCTTTAATTTTAGCTCCTTCTCAGCTGCTTTCTTTTATTTTGTTTTGTTTCTTTGACGCTTTATTTTGCCTTTGAAATGACTTCTTACAGGACTGACTACATAGTTTGAGAGGCCCAGTGCAAAATGAAAATGTACGCCTCTTATTCAAAAATTATTAAGTTCCCCAGAGGGCAAGAACAGGGCATTAAACCAAGCATGAGGCTCTTCTAAGTGCAGGGCCCTATGAAATTGCATGGGTTGCAAGTCCAGGAAATCATCCCTAGATTCTCACTAAACCTGGATCTAAGCAACCACTCACTGAGTACAGTCCTGAATAGGTCATTAGTAGTCCTTCATTATTAGGGGAAATATTTTTAGGAAGTTTTACATCAGTTATTCACCAGCCCGTCCATTCTTCCCCTTTCCCTTTGACATCTGCTCATTGATTCTGACAGCAATACACGCTGGTGATGATGATGAAGGTAGGGAATAAGTATGGCAATGAGGATGAGAATGACGATACTTTAAGAAGCCCTGGTCTAAGCCAGAACACCAGATTTGGAGGGGCTGGGTTCAAGGGCTATAGGCCCAAAGAGGACTAATATGGTGTAGGGCAGTAAGGATGCCACAAAAATTTATGCTGCTTTCATGATTTTGCCCAGAGCTGGTTGGTATGCTAGAATTTTGTGCTTAAAAATGAGAGTTAGTGTTTCCTAAAACTAACTGATATGCTAACTGAGGAAGAATCCCAAGGAAACCCATCAAAAAACTGACAAATCAGAAAATTCTCTTTTGAATTTTATCAAATCCTCGACTCTCTGTCTTTCCACTAGTCTGGTTACTTCATGGTCTTTCTCTACCTCTAATACATGATCTTCCATTAAATCACTGTGTGGCCCTGGGCTTCAATTACCTTTTACAAATCTCAACCTTCATATCTGTAAAATGGGAATATTGTTTACTATACTACCAAAGGCCAATTGTGAGGATCAAATATGCCTTGCACATAGTACATATTCAGAAAATACTGTTAAGGTGACATAAATCTGTATCACTGACACTTTCTTATAAAGTCTAGGCCTTCTTCTTTTTCACTTGGAAGTCTTTTAATAAGGTAGTTAGGAACCCATCCAAAGGACTTTAAGCAAGCAGAAGAAAATTGGGAGAAACAGAAGAGTAGAGAAGGAGCTTGAGAGCTCACACGTCTGCCCTAATTACACCAAGTTCCACATGACTCTGGAATTCAACACTAACAAAAATCTCAGTGTCTCTCTGCTATGCAACCAAATCGACACAGAGCAGGCTCTGTGGCAGGCCCTGTGCAGGACACTGGAGGAACAGAGATGAATCAGACACTGTCTCTACCCTGGGGGTTCACTGTCCAAAAGGGTGCTCGCTTAGAGGAGTAGAAGGAGAAGGTCTGGTTGGGATGAGGCGATAGGAAGTTGAACCACTGAATCCTGTAGTCAAGTTCCTTCGTGATAGATACAGCATACACTGAGCATATATGTATGTGTGTGTACGGTTGTGTTCCCATGTACAAATGCATACTTGTATCTGTGCCTATACCTGTATGTATAATCTCTAAGAGAAGATAGAGGAAAAGATCTGAAAATGAAAATGAAATGGTCAGATACGTCAGTTAGCCAAACAAGCTAACTACAGAAAAATTAGGAAGGCCCTAAGACTTAACTACTGACTGCTTCCATTCACTCACCTATTCAGTCAACCAACCAGAATTTACTGGGCACCAGCTACATGCCAGCAACTGGGTGCCAGGAGGCATATGAAGATGAAGACTTAGGCACCAATCCTGCCTTCAATATTGGAATTATTTAAGTTTCTTTCTTGCTCACTAAACTGCAACTGCCTCAAAATCAGAGATATTGTGTATTCTGTATATGGCAATGGAAAATAACTGTGCAGCTGACCTGATAAGGAAGAAATAGAAAATGTCTTCTTTTATATGTCACAGGATGCTTTGTTTGATACCCGATTCTTAAAAAAAGAAAGGGCCACAACTGCAAAGATATATACTATTTAGTTTGTTCCATGATTGCCAGAACACAATACTAAAGAACTAGGCAGAGAAGCCAGAGGAGACTTACAGGCAGATTAATCATGGACTTCCACTAGTCCCAAGGTGGGACTTCTTCAGCTGACCCCACTTACCTTAACGAGGATAGGATGTCCTGGTGGGGTGAGATTAGAGGAGCTGCCAAATTGACTTTGGTATGTCATGCTCACATTGGCATGGCTCACAAAATTTGCTTACTTGGGAGTTTATTTTCAGTAAGCAAACCCTGGTGTGGGCCATCTATGACATTAAGCAAACTGGATCTCCATGGATTATAGAGTGAGCCCAGACAAATGTTCCATCTCCTTGGGGCTACAAGGAGATAGGAACTTGAACCACTAGTGGCTAGTGGCCATCAGGAATCACATTGGATTCTTGTACAGTGCTGCCAGCCAATCCAGAGCCAATGGTCTCTGAGAGATAGTGATGAGAGGCTCTGTGCAAAAAGATCAATCACCTTGAGAACTGAATTCATAGGAAATGGGCATTTACTGAGTACTTCCTAAGTGCTAGGCACTCTACTGAGTGTTTTAGATTATTTTTTAAACCTCCAGGATGACCCTAACTGCAGTTTAGAGATGAGAAAACTGAGGCTCAGAACGATTAAGCACCTCGTCTGTCACAGCTGGAAAGTAGGAGAGGTAGAAACGAATCCCAGGTCCATCTGTTAACAAAGTCCATACTCTTTCCTTTTCAGAACCTTCAGTTAATACAAGAGTAGGCAAAAGCAGTCCGTTACTGCCAAACATTTCAATCCATTCACATTTCCAGCCTTTAATACAGAATGAGATCAGATGCAAAAAAAACATAAATCCTGACAAATAACAGTGTTTAATACTTAACTTGAATGAATGTTTATGATAATGAAAGGATTAAGGTGCACAAACATATTAAAATTTAGGGAAGCACGACAAAATCACTTTTATCTGTTGCAAACTCTGTTGAATATTTAATGATCTGATTTATAACTATGCCTGTTGGAGCTGCTATGGAAGGCAGGAGGAGTGTCTTCCCACATGATGTTACATCTCTGGAGGTGGCTTGAACCATCACCCGCGTCTTAGTAACAACAAAATCTCAATCTCCTTCCTTGATATCTCTCCTGAGCTCAAATTTATATGTCCAACTTCTAGCTGGACTCTTCTGCTTGGGTGTCCCACAGCCTATTGTGCAAAAATGGACACATTATTGCTTTCCCTCACTTCAAACCTGCTTCTCTTCCAGTATTACTTATCCTTTTATCTGTCTCTGGGACTAGTACCATCTTCTATTTATCACCCTGAACAAACACCTAACAGTCTTCCCCAACATTGTTCTCTTTTTCCAATCACTAGGTCCTTTCTTAAATTCAAATCTCTATCTTTCAAATGTGTATATTGCCTTTATAGTATTTACCAAATATTGTATTCATACATTTATTTTTGTAATTTTCTAAAAATTCATTTTTATGATTATTCAAATAACATATGTCCCCTATTATACTGTAAATATCATAATAGCAGGAGCAATATCTCTTTTCTCACCATTTTATCGCCTGTACCAATAATGGTGCTTGACACATCATAGACATTCAATAAATACATGTGGAAAGGATGGATAAATCTATTCTCTGCCACCCCTGCTGCCACACACCTGGTTCACATTCTTATCATTTTTCACCTGGATAACAGCAACAATATCTTAATTGCCTTCTAATTGGCCCACCAAAAAAGTCATCATCCATTCCGCCAAAGTGGACTTTCTCAGGCACATATCTGATCACTGATAATGTCCCTTCTTTTTCCCCCAAGTGAGATCTGATTGAATCAAACAGCTTAACGGTTGGTGTAGCCTTGCCTTAAGATGGAAAGCACCCTGTACCGTGAAGTAAAAAACCTGATGTCCACCTAGAGGGGTGGGATAGGGAGGGTGGGAGGGAGGGACATGCAAGAGGGAAGAGATATGGGGACATATGTATATGTATAACTGATTCACTTTGTTATAAAGCAGAAACTAACACACCATTGTAAAGCAATTGTACTCCAATAAAGATGTTAAAAAAAACCAAAAAACCTGATGTCCGGTTGACCTGCTAAGCGTATTTAGTATATTCTCGAATTTTTGAAGTCATAGACCCTCTTAAGAATCAGTTGAAAGATATGGTTTATGTAAAAATATGCACAAAAATTTGAATACAATATCCAGTATGTTCCTGGATACAAAACTGAATTCTGATCCCATGATAAGATCCCTGACTTAGTTCTTTGACCTTGAACAGTCACCTAATATTCGTGGCTGCAGTGACCTCTTCTCCTTCAGAAGATAATGTATTTACTATGCTGGTGGCAGGAGTCTGGAGCTCATGATCTCTTGAAAGCCTCCCTGCTCCTGCATTTTATGTTGTTGTAGATTAACTGCTCCTGGCTTCTTCCTCACATCTTACTACTCTAACGCTCAAGGAGAACATGAGAGGCCCCAAATTCAAAGTGACCTCTCGCTCCTGTGATGTCCATTAGCATCTTCTATGTGACTTTTCCTACTTATTACCTTGTATTAGAACAGAGTGACATGTACCAGTCCTGATTCCCTTAACAGCCTGCAAATTTCATAAGCATGAGGAAAATGTCTTATTCATCTTTATATTTATAAAATGCCCAGCACAGAGGCAGAATTCAGATAATATTTATTGAAGTCATACAATATATATCTTGTGAACACCTAGTATGTGCCAGGCACTGTTCTAGGTACTTGGGATACATCAATAAACAAAGCAAAGATCCCGACCTTTGTGACACTAATGTTCTAGCAGGAGAAGACAGGCATAAACGACAAACATAATTTTTAAAAAACGAACTACATAAATCTATTAGAACATAAGGACTAGGAACAACAACAATGGCAATAAGTAGAATAGGATAAAAGGGATCAAGAGCACTGGGGTGGGGGCACTTTGAAATGATGGGATGGATGCCATTGAGGAGAAATCTGAGCAAAGACTTGAAGGAGGTGAGCGAGTGGCTATATGGATATCTGAAGTTGGAGCTTTCCAGGCAAAGGCAACAGCTAGCGAAAAAGCCCTAAGGCAGTAGTGTGTCTGGTGTGCCTGAGGAATAGCAAAGAAGCCAGTGCAGCTGGATAACTGGGAGCAAGGGAAAGAGCAGTAAGAAATGAAGTGAGTAGAAGTGTGACATGATCTGACTTGTGTTTTGAAAAGCTCACTGCAGTGGCTCTGTAGAGAATGGACTGCAGGGGTGCAAGGGCAAAAGCAGGGGGCCAGCAGGAGGTCACCGCAGTAATTCAGAAGAAAGATGGTGGTGCCTTACACCAGTTCAACAACATTCACAAGGCATCTATTGTGCTTCTGGTCCTAGGAGGGTATAAAGAATACAGTGTTTTCTCCACCTCAAGAAGCTCACAGTCAGCAGTCTGTTCCCAACCTATTTTTCTGGTCTTATTACCTGCCACAGGACCCAAGTTCTGCTCATCTTTCCCATTCCCAGCACACAGTGCTCCAGTCAGCCCAAATTGCTCATTATTTCCCAAATACACCTTGCTTTCTCATACCTTTGCAGTACTCTTTCTTTTGCCCAGACACCCATTTACCCAGCTTGCTAAGCTCACACATTTCAACTTCTTCCAGACTCAATTCAAATGCCACCTTTTCAGGGAAGTTTCCCCTGACAGCCTGTGTGGAATCAGTCCCGCTCCTCTTTGTTTCCCTAGCATCCGGTGCATACCACTTACCCAGGTGTATTATAAATAGATTCCTGCTAGATTGTAAATCACTGGTACTATGACTTAACGCCTACAATATCTAGTAAAAGTCCTTGCCTTCATTATCTTTTTACTAAACACAGGGAAGAAGTTAGGTAGGGAGAACAGGAAAGAAAGGGAGAGAGGAAGGCAAGAACTAACACAAGCCACTTTTGAAAGTTTGCCAACCTGATCTAGAAAAACCCCTTCACATGGTCCTTTTTAAAGAGAAAACCAGGAGCAAGCAGAGTACGAACAGCTCAGGTTCCAGGCACATTTCTCAGCAAACGCTCAGCTCCAGAAATAGTCTTGGAAACTGGGGTGGATGATGTGGTCAGTGGGAGTCCGTCATCTATAAAATTCCTCTAATCAGAACAAACATCTGGATGCCTTGATCAAATTCAAAAAAGGACTTGTCAGGGCTTGGGTCCTGACCTTTGGACCTGCTTGAGCTGTCATGGGGATACCAACGTGCTGAGCAGGACAGAGTGAGCAACGCACTCTGCTGTGGAGAGTGAGTCGGTGCTGCTCGGGGCTGGCACTCACAGCGCTAGGCCAGAGCGGATGGGGTGAGGGCTGGGCTGGGGAGAGGCTGAGAGGTTCTGGAAAACTAGCCAGGCCTGGTCATGGTACAGGGTAAAGTCTAAGCTTAAGAGGAATGGGTAGAGAGAGGGGATGCCAGTTGTTGCACTGGGTGACTCATTCCACCTTCTCTCACTTAATTCTCATAACTGCCCCCAAACTAGTCATGGCTGTCTTTCAGAAACACTGAAATCGAGGTATAGGGACATGAAACAACTTGTCTGGAGCCAGATGGATACCAGGTAGAGCCTGTATTCACATCTGGATCTCTTTCAGTCACAGCATGAAGCTACCCACGGGGCTGCTCAGCTTAGGAGTCTGGCTCTGGCCTCAGGGGAGACCCAAGTTTCAGATGTGGTTTTGTCCACCTTGCTATGTGTCTCTGGGAGAAGAATGCCCCCTCTCTGAGCCTCATTTTTATCTTTTGTTCATTAAGAGTTAGGACCAGGTGATCTTTACGGTCTCTTCAGACTCTGAAATTCTATGATAGCTGTAAGAATTTTAAAGGTGCTACTTTCTTCTCTCCTTCCCCTATACTCTCTCCCACCATCCTTTACACACACCCACATGCCCTCTCAAAGTGGTGTATAAAGAATCTTTTTATATTATCCAGTTTGGAAAAAGAAGTTTGACAAAGGGTAGAGACTTGAGAGACTTTATCACTGTTGATTCACTCAAAACTACATACCTCCCCCAATACTTACTGTCTGATCTTTGTTTTTGTCAGGAAAAACTACCCTCCGGCTTGCAAAAGAGAGCTGCCTTTATCTTCTACAATTCACTCTTTCTAAACTTTACCTTGGGGTTTCAGTTACACTAAATAACCCTATTCAGCATGTAATTGGAGAAAATATAATAGAAATATTGAAATAAAAATAATATTCTCCCTAATATATTCATTTTAATTGTTCCTTTTCTTCTCACCAGAGTGAGTGGGAGGTAATCCCTTCTATTTCAGTTACATCTTCTTTAAATGACTAGGATTTTATAATGTGCTGTTTTGTGAGCAGATTTTTCCTTTTTTTTTTAAACTCGCTTATGTTAAACCACATCTGGGTTCAAGTTAAATCATTTTATTGTTTCTGATATACTTGATCATAAGCCAAAGAATAATAAGTATTCTGCTTATGATCCAAGTATCCTTATTAAGTTCTTATATCAAATAAAGCTTTCTGGATTTGGTTGAAAACACAGACCTGACAACAAAAACAAACTTTCATGGAAAGGCATTAAGTTCTAGAGACAATGCAGGGTTTTTATGAAAAAAGAGCAAATTGAACCAATAATTCTTACAGCTACAATATTTTGGGGGGGGTCACATAGCTTTAATTCTCCCAACTACATTGTAAGATGGATATTATTAGCTCCATTTTATATCTGAGGAAACAGAGGCTTGAGAGGTTACATAAACCGCTTAATAATCCAGCAAAGTAAGTGGTGGAACCTGGGTTTTAGAAGTTGGTTCCAGAGAGATGGATCAAGAAGAAAAGGGGCATTGCTGGGGAAGAAGTTTGTCTTCTTTGAAATCCTCCCTGATAATTAAGCTCAATAACCACTTTAAGAGACTGCTGGCAAACTGAGCTCTGACCGTACCCCATTCCAGGGGTACTATTACTTTGCCTAGTAGTTGCTAGAAAGAACAGGAGATACTGTCCCTTCCAAAGCTTGGAAACCCTGAGACCAACTATAGATCTGCCTGGTTAGTGGCTGCCATGCTATGGAGTTGGCTGTAGCCTGCTGCCAAGCAAGATCTGCCTCAAACAGGCCACAAAGCATTTTATTCTGGGAGGGGGTGGAAAATGCAGTACCTAAATGGTATCACCAGCCCTGACTCTGATGCAAAAGAGGCAAATGTGTGCAGACACACACACACACACACACACACACCCCATACACATTACTCACCCACACCCGTCCCCGCAAAACCACACATACCGCATACAACATACACACACGCAACATGGGAGAACAAAATATAGAAATCAAAAAAGATACTTGACTTTATACACTGCTGGTGGGAATGTAAAATGGTGTAGGCACTTTGGAAAACAGTCTGGTAGCTGCTCAAAAGGTTACATAGAGTTATCATACAATAAAGCAATTCAACTGCTAGTTATATACCCAACAGCCAAAAAGTAGAAATAACCCAAACATTCATCAGCTAATTAATGACTAAAATATGGCCTATCCATATAATGGAATATTATTAGGCTATAAAAAAATTAAATACCGACATGTACTACAATATAGATGAATCTTGAAAACATTATGATAAATGAAAGAAGCCAATCACAAATACCACATATTATATGATTACATTTATATGAAATGTTCAGAATAGGTAATCCTATAGAAATGGAACGTAAATAGATTAGTGGTTTCCTAGGGCTGGGGATTGGGGAAAGCAGAGTGGCTACTAATGCGTACAGGTTTTTATTTTTATTTTATTTAACAATTATGAAAGTGTTCTAAAATTGATCATAGTAATGGTTGTATAACTCTAAATATAATAAAAACCATTGAATTTTTAAATAAGTGACATTTAAATAAGTGAACCATATGATATATGAATTATAACTTAATAAAGCTGTTATTAAAATAAGAGAGAGACGTATGATCAAACCCAGACCTAGCTGGCACGAGAATATAAATCCTAAATTTAAAGACCTGCTCAACAGTGATAACCTGAACAATCCTGGACTCATGAAGAATATGATCTGTATAAAATGACTACAGGAAGTCAGAGGGCACAATTATAATAATTTTTGTTTTGTTAATTACAAATACATTTTAAGTTATGAAAGCAATGATAATCATTTTTAAACATTTGAAACATAACAGGAAAGCACTTCCAAAAAAGAAAGAAAATACCCAAAATACACAGATAAACCATTAGGAATATTTTTGTTTATGTCATTTATATGTATACATATTAGCTTTGTTTTAAACATTCTTTTGCAACATGATTTTTAATGACTTCATATTATGATATATAAACTATGTTTAACCAATCTCTGCTAATGAGTATTTAGATAATTTATAATTTTTCCCAATTACAATACTGCCATGAACATCCTAAGAACAAATCTTTGGGCATATCGCTATTTCTTTTGTTATCATGAATTTGAATCCTCAGATTCAGCTGAGCAGCAGTTAAGTGTCAGCTCATATTTTGACTTCATTAATCACAGGGAAAAAAAATGGTCCTTATAAATCTCTGGTCTCTGTTCCTGGTCCAATCACTTAATTACCCTAAAAGGTAAACACATGGCCCCAGATAAATCCAATCTGATCTAATTGTTATGTTTATCAGTTAACATAAACTGAAAGCAAACTCAAGGTGTTGATTCACAACCAAAAAGATTAGTAGAGGCCCAAAGAAATAAGTGAGGCCATGAATATCATTAACAGCAACTAAGGCTCAGAGGGCGAAGGAAATTACCCAGATCACACATATAATACCTGGCAGAACTAGGACTTAAATTGAGGCTGTATGATTCCTAAGCTACTGCTTTTCCCACCAGACCTCATTGCTTCACATGCTGGATGCTGTCCTCAAGGAATTTGTAATTTTTGGTGGAAGGTAAGATATGTGTACAAATAACTGTAATTCAGGTAGAGGAAGGTAAGTGCCACAAAAGTGATGCAAACACAAATATTTTCTTGGTAGAATCAGGAAAGTCTTTACTTGTGTGATATGAGCTGTTAAGAAGAAATACATGTAATCATTTAATAAGTATTTGAGTACCTATGTGTGGGAGTGGAGCCAACTCCACCAGCTATCGAGGGAAATCCTTGCTTTCCACTTCTTCCTGCACACACAGCTACACATCATTTCACAACTTTCTTTATGGTTAGTTATGGCCGTTAAACTACATTTTAGCCTATGGAATTTGACTGAAAGTACTACGAGCCATTTTCAGGACTGCTAATGAAAAGCTCCCACGTGGGATCTTCCTACCTCTTTTCCTATCTAGCTGGCTGGAATGGAGATGATGCCCAGGTAACCCTGGAAGCTATGCATTGAAGATAACAGTCACCCTGGGCCCCTGAATGGCTATATAGTTAAGAGATACCCTATCCATTTGTTCATGATGAAAAAAATTTATATTATAAATTATCAAAAAATTATATTTGCTCGATCCATTAGACATTTCAATCTAATACAATAGTTAGCATATCCTAATATATATAGACACTGTGACATGACAAATTAATTTGTCATGCCCTTACGAAACTTACAAGTTTATAGGGGAAGGAAGTTAAATCCATAGGAATATAGGATACAGTATATGATAGGAGGAAGCTGTGTGAATACATGAGTGCTTGATCTCATCTTAGTGATTCCACTGATGATGCTTTCCCCAAAGAAACGGCATCTAAGTTGCAGCCTGATGCAAATACGGAAGTTAACCAGGAAGAGGAGGAGAAGGAAGAGGAAAAGGAAGAGTATTCCAGGCATAGGAAGAGGCTTTGCAAGTCTGAGGTATAAAAAAGAACACTTGGGTAGGATTTCTATAGGTAGAGAAAGGGGTGATGGATCTAGAAACAGAAAGCTGAGTTTTCAGTTCTGATAAAGAGTGTAGGGTCCATCTTATATTTAATATTATTTAAAGCATCATATCTTACAGAGTGTTTTTATATCCGAAGGTTAATGTTTATAATTATAATAACCATTGGGCAGTGAGTAGTATTTTATCTATTTTATTGATAAGAGAAATAAAGCTCAATGATATGAAGTAATATAATACAATAATAATTGCCACTATTTTTGGAGACGTTACTGTACATCAGGTGCTTCCTGTAAGGTGATTCACATGTATTCTATTAAATCTTCAAAACCATCCTGAAAAGTAGGGTATTATTATATACCTTTTCATAAGAAAACAAGGACTCAAGTCAGTGTCAGCTGGAAACTGAAACTGAAGCTAAACTGTGCTGACTACATTCCATTTGCCCCTCTGTAACACTCTTCATCCTTCTTTACCCTTTTCTCTGCCTGAGATGGCTGACCTCTATGGATTACATCAACTGCATTCTGTGATTCTGGCTTCTGTTTAGGTCCTCCAATGGGGACATCTAGCAAGAAATCAGAGTCAGGAAGGAGGCAGAGGTATTTATTTCTCTGGATCCCTTCCCATAAAGTCATCTAAGGTTGGCTATTTTTCTTGATAGAAGGTCACTACTATCGTCAAAGCAGCCCACTCTATACAACTCTCTCTTTCTAGGTTACAATAACCTCTCCCTCCTGTAACAATTCTGATGTTTCTAGCCCCAGGTTCTTGCACTATCCTTTGTGGTTCTACACCACCTATCTTTAATACAACGGGCCTTTATAAATAAACCTCCCTCAAATTATCCTAACTTGGGTGTGCTGTCTGTTTCCTTTTGGAGACCTAAATGAGACAAAGTCCTGTGAATATACAAGAATCTACATTTCCATTCATTTCTTCAGCCTCTCACAACATTCAAGAGGTGCTGGTGTCACCTTAATGGCCTGATTCAATTTTCATGATATAAATACGTGATGATTTCAAACTAAAACTACCGATGGTTTTAAAAGCAGCTCACAAAATTGCTGAAAACTTAATAATCAGCTTCTGCAAGCTGATAGGAGCAGCTCTAGCACACCACTGCCACAGGTGACTAGTAGGGTTACATGTCCATCTGTCTCATCTCTTAATAAGAATCTGACTCTTGGTCATGGCCTGTATTTCCAAACGCCTCTTACTCCTTCACTCCCATTGTCTTTACTGATACAAATAATACCCTGGGAGGTCAGAAGGATAGGGTACATTACATCCATTTTACTAAGATGAGGAAACTTAGTCCCAGGAAAGTGATATGACTCAACCCAAGTGTAAGTAAATTTTTAACATCATTTAACAAACTATTATTTTATTTTTAATAAATATTACTTTGATTTTTCAAGAATACAAAATTATAGAATATCTAAAAATATAAAAAACTCTAAAGAAATAAAAATCTACCATAATCCTACCATCTATAGACACCAGTTAACAGTATTATATATGTGTGCATTTAATGTATTGTATATATACATACATAGATTTCATACTATTATAACAATTATATATAGTATTATACCCTACTTTTTTACTTTATATAAGATCAGCATTTTCCCATGTTATTACTAATGCTTGGAAACTATTTTTAATGCCTACATAATACTGCATCAAGTTGACATATTATAATTTACTTGATAATGTTCCTGGTTTTGGACATTTAGGTTAGTTTGAGTTTCTGTCATTATCAACTACCGTATAATGAATACCATTTTATACAAAGATTTTTCCATAATATGGATCTTTTTTGATTGTTTAAATCTCAGAACAGTATTGCCAGGACTAGGACTCAGATTTTTAGATTCCTATTCTTGATTTCTTTCTACTACATATTTCAATTCTTAAAATATTAAACTACATGCACATTTTAACATAATGCCATTGTAAGTTTTCATGGAAATGTTCAGGTTTTCTTAGTGATCCCTAACCTAAGGTGGAAGGGAGCACTTTGAAACCTAACCTAAATGCAAACGTAGCTCTTGGTACTATTATTTAATAGGAAAATGTTCAAGGGTAACTGGTAATAACATTAATATTAGTGATGAAACTGATTAGAGTATTAGTGGACTATGCCAATATTATTTTGTGGTCTTTGGTTTTATCTTCCCAATATTAACACAGGGTCTTTCTTCTGTTCTGTCTTTAGAGTTACCTCCCTGAGTCTTCATTTCTGCCTCTCCCTCAGGAGTTGGATGATCAGTTTGTCTTGGTTTTCCCAGGAAATCCTCAATTTAAAACTAAAGTTTAAATTCCTACATCCCAGGAAACCCCATACTTCTCGGCAAACCAGTTTGGTTGGTCACCCTACCAGTCAGGAATAGGTAATGGAAACAGCATGGCTAAGGGTCACACAGATCTGGGGCTGAGGCTTTGCTCTCTGCCCCTGAGTAGTTATGACACCCTTTTCCGAGCCTGGGTTTCTTCAACCCGGAGGTGATAACCTCTGACTTTCCTGCCTCCTGGAGCTATCGTGACGATATCATGATGCAAAATCATTTTGTAACAATAAATTGTTTTGCAGACTGTTTCATATTGTGCCCCAAGAGTTAGAGGTACTGGGTTTAAATCTAATTCTTACAGAGTACTTGGAGTGTTTAGACAAATACTTCTCTGGCCCTTAGTTTCTTCGTGTGCAAAATGTGGGCTTCTGTCTAGGTAATCACTAAGACTCCTTCCTTCTGGGATGTTGGTATTATCACATATCACAAACACTGAGTCTCCTCACCCAAGTTCTGACCTGTCTGCTGTGAGAGAGATCATTCAAGCAGGATATTAAGCACACTGTCTGTATTATTTGAAGTAAATAAATGGTAAATATTATTGGTTTTGCCCAAAGGCAAGATCTGAGATTTGAGTTCAGTTTCAACTGTTTGAAGGCAAAGCCAGTGCTTTTTTTCATACACCAAGCTATTACATGTCAGCCCCTTTTCTTGGAGAAAAAGCAAAGGGAGGCAGTGGGGCAGGTTGAGGAAAATTATGGGTCTGCTAGTCAGTCCCACTTGGATGCCAGGCTCTGTTCTGCACTTACTTGCTGTATGATCTTGAGCAAGTCACATATTCTCCTCATGAGAGACACAACAGGGCCAGGTTCAACTTCAGATCGCTCCACTTCAAACCATAACTAAGCTCTTAACCACTACTATATTAGAATAGAGAAAATGACTAAGATTTAAATTATTGACTCGGTATTCATATCCCAGCTCTGCCACTTACTAGCTTTCCTAAACTATTAGAACAAGTTACTTAATCACTCTGAGCCTCAGTACCCTCATTCGTAAGATTGGGAAAGTGATAGGGACCCTTTCCAAAGTTCCGAGAGGATCATAGAACCAAGCACAATGTCTGAAAGCTGTTTATGACAGAATGATGTGCATTAATCTTGAATTCCATACAAAGGGCCTAAAATCCTAGTAATTTAGGCCATAGTTTGAGTTTAAAGGGATCTTGGAAGTCACCACCTTCTGGTTCATTAATCAGCAAATTCTCTTCAGCTCTCACTCATTTCCTCATTTGTCTCATGGTCCCATGGCTGGGATTGTAGCATGGATTCTTTCCTTCCCTCTTCCCTTCTGTGCTTCTTTCCATTTGAGTTTTGAGGTTAAAACAATACCAGTAACTATAATACTTTGCCAGCATGCCGTATAATTTAACTGGGAACACTGATACTGACAGGTCCACTCTCCCTCCCGGAGCACGAATCCCCTCCACTTCTCCCTGACAGGGAACCATCCTCCTTCAACTGAAGCAGCTCTAGAACTCACCACATGCTGACAGCCCTCCATTGTTGGATAGTTCCAGTTGGTAGGATGCACTATATAAAACTAAATGGTTAGACGATGGTAGAAGTTGTCACCAAGCTCCAAGTTTTCAAACTTCATTTGAAGGCAATGTGGCAGCAGTGAGGAAAGTGATAGGCCTATAATTCAGTCCCATGTGCGCTCCAGGCTCTGTTGGCATTTACTTGCTGTATGATTTGGAGCAAGTCATCTGTCTTCTTCTGGTTTCTATTCCCCATCTGAAAGACCGTAGATAATAATCTCTCTTTTATATAGAGGGGAGAGGGATGTCAGTATATATCTTTCTTAAAACAAAATTCAACTCAATCACTGATAAGGGAAGAAGACAAAAGCACATCTTCTCTGGTGGAAATAAGAGAGAATGGCCTGCATCCTGGCTGGGTTCTACCCTTGCCTGGGCAAGGACCCTCCAGGCAGCACAATGTGAAGATCATCCAGAGTGGACAACCTTGCTGGGTCCTGTGCGAGGAAATTGTGGCACAGAGAGGTTGTATGACTTACTCATGATTCATTCCATGAGCTTGTGGAAGACCCAGAGATGGAATATATTTTAAAGTCTATTTTGTCTGATATGAGTATTGCTACTCCAGCTTTCTTTTGATTTCCATTTGCATGTAATACTTATTTCCATCCCCTTACTTTCAGTCTGTATGTGTCCCTAGATATGAAGTGGGTGTCTTGTAGACAGCACATACATGGCTGTTGTTTTTATATGCATTCAGCCAGTCTATGTCTTTTGGTTGGAGCATTTAATCCACTTACATTTAAGGTACTTACCAATATGTATGTTCTTATTGCCATTTTGTTAATTCTTTTGGGTTTGTTTTTGTAGGTCTTTTTTCTTCCCTTCCTCTTTTGTTCTCTTCTCTTGTGATTTGATGACTACCTTTTTTTTTTTTTAATATTTATTTATTTGGCTGTGCTGGGTCTTAGTTGTGGCATGAAGGATCTTCCTTGTGGCATGAGGGATCTTTAGTTGCGGCATGTGTACTTTTAGTTGTGGCATGTGGGATCTAGTTCCCTGACCAGGGATTCAACCCAGGCCCCCTGTATTGGGAGCATGGAGTCTTAGCCACTGGACCACAAGCGAAGTCCCTTGATGAATATTTTTAGCATTGTTTGGATTCCTTTTTCTTTGTGTGTATATCTCTTGTAGATTTTTGGTTTGTGGTTACAACAAGGTTTTGATATAGCAGTCTCTATATACACAAGATTGTTTTAAGTTGCTGGTCTCTTAATTTCAAATGCATTTCCAATATCCTGCATTTGTACTCTCCTCTTCTCACGATTGCTGGTTTTGATATCATGTTTTTGTGTGGATGATTTCCTACCTTTACTGTATGTTTGCCTTTACCGCTGAGCTTTCCAATTCAAATTTTCGTACTTCTAGTCAGGGCCTTTTCTTTTCCACCTAGAGAAGTTCCTTTAGCGTTGTTGTAAAGCTGGTTTGGTAGTGCTGAATTTTCTTAGCTTTTGCTTGTCTGTAAAGCTTTTGATTTCTCTGTCAAATCTCAATGAGAGCCTTGCTGGGTAGAGTATTCTTGGTTGTAGGTTTTCCCCTTTCATCACTTTAAATATTTTGTGTCACTCCCTTCTGGACTGCAGAGTTTCTGCTGAAAAATCAGCTGATAACCTTATGGGGGATTCCCTTGTATGTTATTTGTTGCTTTTACTATTTCTCTTTGTCTTTAACTTTTGTCAATTTGACTAATATGTGTCTCAGCATGTTCCTCCTTGGGTTTATCCTGTATGGGCCTCTTTGCGCTTCCTGGACTTGGGTGACTGTTTCCTTTCCCATGTTAGGGAAGTTTTCAGCTATTATCTCTTCAAATATTTTCTCAGGCTGTTTCTCTCTCTCTTTTCCTTCTGGGACCCCTCTAATGTGAATGTTGGTGCATTTAATGTTGTCCCAGAGGTCTCTTAAATTGTCCTCATTTCTTTTAATTCTTTTTTCTTTATTCTGTTCTGTGGCAGTGATTTCCACCGTTTTGTTTTCCAGCTCATTTATCTATTCTTCTGCCTCATTTATTCTGTTATTGATTACTTCTACTGTATTTTTCATTTCAGTTATTATATTGTCCAACTCTGTTTGTTTGTTCTTTAAATCCTCTAGCTCTTTGTTAAATATTTCTCGTTCTTCTTGGTCTGTGCCTCCATTCTTTTTCTGAGATCTTGAATCATCTTTACTATTGTTACTCTGAATTCTTTTTCAGATTGCCTACCTCCACTTTACTTTGTTCTTCTGGGGTTTTATCTTGTTCCTTCATCTGGAACATGTTCTTCTGCTGTCTCATTTTGTCTAACTTTCTGTGTTTGCAGTACCACAGGCTACAGGACTGTAGCCCCTCTTACTTCTGGTGTCTGCTCCCTGGTGGGTGAGGCTGGTCCAAGAGACTTGTGCAGCCTTCCTGGTGGGAGGGACTGGTGCCTGCTCACTGGTGGGTGGAGTTGGTGTTGTCCCTCTGGTGGACAGGGCTGTGTCAAGGGGTGTGTTTAGAGGTGGCCATGGTCTCAGGAAGACTTTAAGCAGCCTGTCTGCTGATGGGTGTGGCTGTGTTCCTGCCTTGTTGGTTATTTGGCCTGTGGCATCCCAGCACTGGAGCCTAAGGTCTGTTGGGTGGGGCCAAGTCTTGGCATCAAAATGACGGCCTCCAGGACAGCTCACACCAGTGAATACTCCCCAGTACCTCTAGCACCAGTGTCGTCCCTGCAGTGAGCCACAGCCACCCCCTGCCTCCCCAGGAGACTCTCCAAGACCAGCAAGCAGGTCTGGCCCAGGCTCCTATGAAGTCATTGCTTTTTCCCCTGGGTCCAGGTGTGCACGAGACCTTGTGTGCATCCTCCAAGAGTGGTATTTCTGCTTCCCCCAGTCCTATGGCATTCCTGCAATCAAGCCTTGCTGGCCTTCAAAGCCAAATGCTTTGGGGGCTCCTCCTCCTGATGCCAGACTCGAGACTGGGGAGCCAGGCATATGACTCAAAACTCTCACCCTGGGATTTCCAGTGGTGGTCAAGTGGTTAAGACTCCATGCTTCCAATGCAGGGGACACAGTTTCAATCCCTGGTTGGGGAACTAAGATCCCACATACCATGCAGTGTGGCCAAAAAAATTTTTTTTATTAAAAAAAAATAAATAAAAAACAAAAAAGCAACTCTCACTCCTGTAGGAGAACATCTGTGACATAATCATTTTCCAGTTTGTGGGTCACCCACCTGGCAGTTGTGGGATTTGATTGTATTGCAAATGTGCCCCTCTTACCATCTTGCTGTGGCTTCTTCTTTGTCTTTGGAAGTAGAATATCTTTTATGGTAGGTTCCAGTCCTTTTCTGTCAATGGTTGTTCAGCAGTTAGTTGTGATTCTGGTATATTTGTGAGAGGAGGTGAACTCAGGTCCTTCTACTCTGCCATCTTGTCCTCACCCCCTCCCCAGAGGTGGAATATAGACTCAAGTCCATGTTACTCTCACCCCACTACCCTATTTCTACTTCCACATTTCCTTGGGTTACATTATCTATTCTAGGCTAAATTTTTTAGAGTTTTTCCTTTTGTCACATCTCTGGCTTCAAAAGGCCCCTCCCCATGTTTTCTCCCACCCCTCTTTCAATCCCTTGGAAACCTTACATCTTTCTGTACTTTTTGACATTCTTCAAACTATTCTTATGCTTTGGGAGCTTTTTTTGTGTGGGGGGAATAGAGTTAAGTAATATGGATTTAACTTTTTGTTTTGAGGTAATTATAGATTCTAATGGATTTGTGAAACTAGTGCAGAGAGATCCTGTATACCCTTCACTTAGTTTCCCTCAAATGCTGTATCTTTCATAATTATAGTACAGCATCAAATCAGGAAATTTACATTCCTACAATGTGTGTGTATAGTTCTATACCATTTTATCACATGTAATCATCAACACAATCAAGATACAGAATTATGTTACCACAACAAAGATCTCCCAGATGCTACCCCTTTATGTTACACCCGCCCCACCTCCTTCACCATCCTATTATAATATGAATACATAACATCATAATCTACTGGTGTTGACATTTACCAACTTGAGTGAAAAGTGTAGAAACACTTCCTCCTTTTAAGTCCTTTTACCTCTCCACATATAACACAATTGTGATCAGTATTTCCTCCACATACATTGAAAACATTGGACAATGTTATAATTTTTGCTTTGACACCAAACATAATTTAGAGAACACAGAGAAAAAGGAAATTTTGTTGTATCTACCCATACTTTCACTCTTTCTGTTTCTTCCTTTTGGATATTCCAAGAACCCTTCTTTATTATTTCTTCTCTGTTTCAAGAACTTCTTTTACCCATTCTTTTAGAATAGGTCTGCTGGTGACAAATATTCTTAGTTTTTCTTTCATCTAGAATGTCTTGATTTCCCCTTCATGCTTGAAAGACATTTTTGCTAGATATAGAACTCAGGGTTGACAATTCTTTTCTCTCAGCATTTGAGAAACATTATGTTGCTTCCCTCTGGCATATTTCCTCTTATTATTCAACACTTTCAAGATTCTTTCTTTGTGCTTAGTTTTCAGAAATTTGATTATGATGTTTCTTGGCATAGATTTCCCTCAGTTTTTCCTGTTTGGGGTTCACTCAGTCTCTCGAATCTGTAGGTTTATGTATTTTTTTCAAATCTGAGAAGATTTCCTCCATTTAAAACACTTTTTCAGTCCTACTGTCTTCTCTTCTTTTGATTCTAATGACATGAATATTAGATTTATTGTCACATAGGTCTCTGAGGCTCTGTTCATTTTACTTGGTCTATTTTTTCCTGTATTGTTCAGAATGGGTAACTTCTATTGTTCCATCCTCACATTCATTTATTCTTTCTCTGTTCCCCTGCACTCTGTTATTGATCTCATCCTCAACTGGGTGGTGGAAATCCAGATTCCTCATGTGGTCTGACATCATAGGTGAGAGGGGTTCATTACTGACTAGCTGGAATAAAAGTCCCAGTTCTGTACTTTTCTCTGATATGAACTGGTTGGGGGTTTGGAGCAAAAATGGAAGCCTAGGCTCCCCACTCAACCTTTGTTGTTAAGGGAGAATATGGGGCTACAGGTTTTTTCCACAGTGTTTGGCTAGAGTAGGCAATTATTTTCTCAAAGTTTTCTGTCTTACTAGGCTGCCCCTTTCCTGTCCTTTGTTTAGCCAGAACAGGCTTTTGGGAAGGCTTGGTTTTTCTCTGTGCCCATGGGCATTTCCAGGTTGCTGGTTTCTTGAGCAACCATTCTGGTATTTATGAGGCAACAATAAAACCCAGGGTTCTCACCACTATATCATTTGTCAGGTCCTGGGAAACCTTGCCATTCTTCCCTCATCTCTTCACCTTTCAGAGTCATCTATGTTTTTCCCATAAGTAATGTGTATGGTTTTAGCTGTACTTAGTGAAAGACATAGGGAGAAATGCATCTATTCCATCTTGTCCCAGAACCAGATGTCTGTAATGTCTTGCCTTTTCTTTTTAATGGATATGTATTTATTTTTGGAAACTTGATTTTATGGCATTGCACTAATGCTAATAGATTTAAAATATAAAACTTAAATGAGAACAAAACAACTACAAGGACCATTTTACAGCTCCTAAATTAGTCATTTTTTTTTCAATGTCAATTCTTAATGCTGTCCAGATTGCAGTAAAACTGATAGGGTGAAAGACCGAGAGTAACATTTTAATATGATATAACATATTTTGAGAGCACGCATATCAGGAGCTTATAATCATTAACTCTGCAATCTCTCTCTTAGGAACTGATTCTAAAAAATAATT
Source organism: Eschrichtius robustus (assembly GCF_028021215.1). Taxonomy (NCBI): domain Eukaryota; kingdom Metazoa; phylum Chordata; class Mammalia; order Artiodactyla; family Eschrichtiidae; genus Eschrichtius; species Eschrichtius robustus. The sequence continues at coordinate 41,143,850 of NC_090826.1, forward strand.
TAATAAATGTAAATCTATATAATAGTATCTACTTTAGAAAAACAATATACAGGCAGTCTAAATGACCAGCAATAGGAACATGACACAGTAATTTGTGATACTGAAGACGGTAAAAACTTCTCCAACAATGGTATAATGAACATGAGGATCAAACATGAGAAACTGCTTTGATATAATGTTAAATGAAAAGGACAGAATACAAATGGGTATATATATTTGATTGTTTCCATGGAAATAAACTAAAAAGGAAAATGTAATATTAAAAGTAATTGTTAGGTTTAGTGCAGGGATAATGGATTAATTCATTTATTTAACAAACATTTATTGAGTACCTACTATGTGTCAGGCACAGTTCTAGATGCTAGGGATACAGAAGTGAATTTTTTAAAGGTTTTTTTTTTTTTTATATTTATTTATTTATTTGGCTGCGCCGGGTCTTAGTTGTGGCATGTCAGATCTTTAGTTGCCGAGTGTGGGATCTTTAGTTGTGGCATGCAGGCTCTTAGTTGCAGCATATGGGACCTAGTTCCTTGACCAGGGATCAAATCCAGGCCCCCTGCATTGGGAGCATGGAATCTTAACAACTGGACCACCAGGGAAGGCCCAGAAGTGATTTTTAAAATGACAAAAATTGCTATTCTCATGGCGTTTATTTTCTAATAGAGGGAGAGGTCACTAATAAAATAAATAATGCATTATAGTTTGTTAGATGGAAATAAGTGCAACATAGAAAAATAAAGCAGGGAAAGAGGATAGGTATATGGGGGGTGGGCAAGGGGATGTAATTTAATTTTAAGTATATTACTTATTTGTTTTACAAATTATTAATTCATGAATTTATAATTTTTCAAAAATATTATTTTGTAACAATAGAGTAAAGCACCATTATTTCAGGAAAAGAAAATCATTAATTTCAAAATTTTAGACATTTTTTGACAAGAATAAGGCTAAAGATTATCATTATGTTAAGAATAGAGAATATAGATCTATTGCTATTTGTACATAACTCTATCACTGCACTTAATTCAAAAGAATATTTTAACCGTTTGTTTACTTGCTGTCTATCTCATGGGCTTGTATCTCTTTCCTCCATTTTTGTAACCAAACTTTTGAAAGAACTGTCCATAATTATGGTCTCCATTTCTTCACACTTTCTCCATCCCCCAACCCACACAGTCTGGCTTGAACTCTCACCACATCAGTAAAAGTACACTCACCAAAGCTTCTAACAACCTCCATGTCACTACAGACATTGAGCATTTAAAACCTTTAATTATCTTTGACCCCTCAGTAGCAGTTGGCAGTGTTAGCCACTCCTTCTTTATGTCTCTTCAGTTTCATGACACCACAGTTTCTTGGTTTTCTTCCTACTCTCTGGCCGGTCCCTCTCATCTTCTTTTGTGTTTCTCATCCTCTTCCTGACCTTTAAATGGGGATTTCTCAGAGCCCTGTCCTAATCATCTCTTTTCACTCCATATGACCTCCCTGGGGGATCACATCTGTTCCCATTGTTCTGGTTATCATCTACAGGCTTATGACTTCTAAATCTGCACCTCCATATTCATGTCTTGAGTTGCTTATCAATATACCCTATTGCCTACTTGACATCTCTGCTTAGATATCTCCCAGACACTTCTAGCTAAATGATTCCAAGGCTAAGCTCATCATATCCCCTATCCAACCAAATCTGCCAAAATTGTCTCTTGTCCCATGGCCCCTATCTTCAGTAAATGGCACCACCATCCCTTCTGTTGCCTATTCCAGAAAACTTGGGAGTCATGCAGGAACCCCCCACCCCCACTTTCTTTTACCTGCCACAGCTTGTCAATCACAGACAAGTTTATTCAACCTCTGTTAACCCTCAAATCCATCCACTTGTTTTCATCACTACTGTTACCACTCTAATCCATCATCGGCTTAAGGTATTGCAAAAAATCTCTAAACAACTGTCTTCCTCTCCAAGATATTCTCTATTCAGAAACAAGACTAATCTTTCTAAAATGCCAATCAGGTCCTGCTCTTGGTTAATCCCTTCAATTTCTTTACATTGCCCTCAGAATCAAGTCCAACTCTTTATCTCGGTTTACAAGGCTCACTCAGTTTCACTCACACCTACCTCTCCAGACTTTCTCCTTAGAATTTCATGCTCCAATCACATTGGCCTTTCTTTGTTCATCAAATATGTAATGTTCTATTTCAACTCTTGGCCGTCAAACACATTCTATCACTTCACACATACCTCCACCCACTGTGATGTTACTTTTATTCATCTTGCAGCTCTCAGCATAAATAACATCCCTAAGGAAGGTCTCTTATCCTTGAAGCAGTCTAAGTCTTAAATGCTATATAGCATGCTGAATAGTTTCCATGCATGCTGAATCCCCCCCTGTTTTAACAGTTATCACATTTATCAAAAGTTACATATTTAATGTCTAGCCCTGTAGACTATGAGCTCTATGAGAACAGTAATCATATTCTCTTGTTTTATTCCAATACCTCACATAATTCCTGGTCCATTGTAACTGCTTAGCATTTATTGACAAGCTTAAGGAAGGAAGAAAAGAATAAAGGAAGGAAGGGTGGGAAGGAAGGAGAAAGGGAAGGAAAGAAGGAATAACACTCATTCAGTCAGTCTTGGGTGAGACAGAGGAAAAGAAATTTATTGAATTAATAAGATCCTTGAGACTTTAAAAAGTATTTACACATCTATTTCACATTTATTTATCATAACAACTCTGTAAGAAAGTATTATTATGCACTTTTTACAGTGAGGAAACTGAGGCTCATAAAAGAGGTATCATGGCTCATCAAGTTATATCTTGCATTTGGAATGCCATTTCCTTAATTTTGTTCTTGTCCAATTTCCTCAAGATCTCACTAAAATGCCACCTGCCCCAGAAGCTTCTCCCTTTCTCCCCGAGTCCTAATAATATCATTTTCTTCTTCATCTCTAATCCACAGCACATTTTATATACCTCCCTAGAGGTCTTTAGTACAATGCTCCTTACATTGTGCCTATTTATGCTTCTGTTTCATTTAAACCCCCCAAAAATAAAATTTTAAAGATATAATCCAGGTCTTATTCAGATTTATCACCCCAGTACCTAGCACAAAGTTAGATTCTCAATAACAATGTGTTACATGAAAGCTACATCTTAGATTTAGTCCAATCTCCTCAATCTACTACAATGGACAAATCAATCAGAGAAGTTATTTCAGATCTACCAAAGGCCACACAGCTGCATGCTACACCCTGCTTCTTTGCTCCCCCTTCTCTACCCTTTCCATGCATGGAATATGGGAGGAACAGTAAAGGTGGAGTCCTGAGGTCTCTAGCTAATGCCACCACTTACTAGCTGTGTAAATATCCTAGGTTTAGTTTCTGCATAGGCGAGGATACAGATATCAGCTGTTTTGTAATGCTGGTTTCCAACAGTGTCTAGCACATAGAAATTTCAGCCTTTGACAATATTAAAAAATATTAATCAGTTATGGTTGAAAAAACTTCATGCTACAGAGTCCCAACAACCAACAATCCCTATAAGTCTAATATGTAAGCAGAATTAGAATGAACTAAAATAGGCAGAAAACTTCTGAATCTTTCAGCTTCGCCACTTTGCTGCTAGGTATGCTGAGTTTTATCTCCTCAAGGCAGAACAGCCTTGAGTGGCCATATATTTATTTGCATAATGGCTTTTTATTTGCTTCTTTTGCTTATTTGCTTTCCACAACTAATTGATTACCAGACCCATGCTAAGTCCTGAAGGCATCTTTGCTTGGAATCAGTTACAGCCCTCTATGACAGGTGAAGAAGAATGTTTATTTCACCTTGAAAATGTGAAGAACGTTTATTTTCCCAATTTGGTATATATTTCATCCAGGAAATTTAGGGCTTTTAATGTTTGTCATGAGGTAAGAATGTTTCCAAGGCCTATTTGTAATATTAAAGTAGGTAAAGCCCATAGACAAGAAAAGTATCCACTACTTCTCCTTTTATTATGGTGGTTGCCCTGGTATTGGGGACACTAGAATTAGGAAGACACTAGAGAAGACATGAGATCTGTATGGCATTTGTCAGCCTCAAGTCGGGACATTGTTTAGAATCCTAAATTGTGGAACTCCATAGGACCAGTAAAATCTAATAATCTGAGAGCTAAACAGTCACATCACTTCTTATGTTACCCTGGGTACATTTAGGATGATGATTACTGGAAGATAGGTTCTCATACTGGGAATCAACAAAGGAATGGAAGAAAGTCCTAGGCAGAAAGCACCAAAGGGACAGAAAGGATCTTCAGAACAAACCAGTAGAAAGAAGGGTAACAATTATGGCCTGCAGAGATCAGTTAATAAAATTCTAAAATGAAAATTCTCTTTGGGAACAGATCTTTTCTGTCATATTCATGCTGTATATGCCCAATATCTATAGTGCATAGCACATTCAGGTGCTCAATAAAGTCCTATCAAGTAAATAAATATCCAAATGTCTTGCTTGAGGAAAGGGGAGTGTGAAGGAAGATAAAAAGCTTTCCATCCAAAGTCTGGGGATGGTAAAGCAAAAAACAGGGGCGATTAGACATATCAACAACTTGATTTACTCTGGTACCTTGTGTCTTATTGGCTTCAACTACAACAAACTTGGTTCTGAAACTTTAAACTCTTTTTAGACGGTTAGAGAAGTCCAGTGACTGGATAACAGAGGCTGCTGAGAGCCTGCCAACATTGGATAAGAATGCTAACTTAATTCTAAGGCATTATAATATAAATACAAGGACTCATTAATATTTCAAAAGCTTGTCAAGAACCCTGACAGACAGGACCCAAATGGTAGTCCATGAGAAACAAAACAAAACAATATGAAATAATTAAGGCAAAAGGATTTTCAAAAGCACACAAAAAGAGAAGACTCCAGAACTGAACACTTGAGGAAACCAAATGGTGATTATTGCTGTTATGTAAGATCCCAACACAGAGCCTGGTAAAAGAAGTACAATGTTATTTTAAGGCCCTTGTGAGCAGGTCAACAGTGATATCCTTCGGTGACAAGGTTTGAAGCATCTATCTATACATATGCCTATTAACAGAAAGAAGTGCTCTGTTATTATCCAGTCAGTCCGAATTCAGAGACTCAAAGCAAAGGCCTACCCCTTGTTCACATCCCAGTGTCAAAAGGAAACTGAGGAACAGCAGTATAGTTAACTTGATTTAGTAAAGTAAAAAACAGGCCCAGGAAGATATTTTTATCTTTTAATAAAGGGTTTTGACTATCATCATCAAATGCCTACACTTTTACAAACCTGAGCTTCTCAGCCCAGCATTTATAGAAAATTGCCAAGTATCTTTTCTACATAAAAGCACAATTCAATATTTATGAATTGCTAGCTTTCTATAAATATAGGTACTTGGAGATGATCTTCTCACTAGTCATTAATATTTGAACAGGTATCAAAGCTAGAATAATATTAACAATTCCTGGAATTTGTATAGTATTCTACATAATACTATCAATAATAGATGACATTTATTGAGCACTCAGCAAGTGCCAGGCACTTTACATGTAAATTCTCATCATGAATTCAGTTCAATTCAAAAGCATTCATTTAACATCTACTGTGTGACAGATGAATAACACTTGGTTTCTGTCTTTAAAGACTCTCATTTTGGTGCAATCAATGTTGAATGAATACATGAATGAATGGATGAAGAAATTAATTGGTTTGAATGTCAGTGTGGGATAACAATAACACAGGCTCCTCCCCTTACTATCTATGGTCATGAGAAAGTACTTAACCTATCCTAGCCTCAATTTCTTCATCTGAATATAGGGATATTTAAAATCTCCCTTGCAAAAATTTTGTGAGACTAGTAACAGCAAATATTAAACATCTGCCAAAGAGAGGGCTCTCTCAGTAAGTGACAGTAGTTATTATTAACATTATCATCATCATCATCATTACTATTATTAAGTAATCCTACACAACTGTCCTCATCCACACTATAGCAATGTGACAAACAGAACTTTAACATCCAAAAAACCCACACAACATCTATACAAAACACCACAACAAACAAGCAAACCAAGGGATATCTTCTAAACTGTAGCTCCTGATGTCCTCCTAGGTTACTGTACAATATGTATGCCCAGGTTAGAAAAGAAAGGAATGGAATCAACTTTAATTATGCTTCCAAATATATCATGATAAAAGGCAAACAGGACAGGGAGTTTATCAAATAACAGACTGTACCTTCCTGCATAATAGAATGCTAGTGACTCCAAACATGGGACCATGTTTTCTATTCCAACATTCTCAAAGAGCAGTACCTAGAGCCCAGATAATGGCCATCCAGAAACTCACCTAACTCTTCTTAGTGCCAGTGAGACTAAGCCCTAGCCATACAGCAGATAAACTTGAGCCCTGGGTCAAATTCCCCAGTCAGAAGGAGGTTCCATTCTGTGGGTCACTTACCATTTTGGTCTGCTGGTAGATTTCACCATAGGGGCCATCCCATCTCTATAAAGACTTTTAGTTTTGCTGAAGTTAACAATGTTGAAAATGACTCTCTGAAAAAGAAAGAGGGAAAAGTTTATCAGAAGACTATGCTATTCAAGTTGCCACTTCCTGATAATTAGGACTGGAAGTAATAAGCAGGGTTATAGGAAACAATATGGACTAACTGCCAACATAGTGAGGATAAATGGCGCTCACAGAAATTCAATGACTTTCTGCCAGCTTAAGAACACAGACTCTAGAACCTGGAAGCCTGAGTTTTAATCCCACTCTACCACTCTCAATGCGTGACTTTGCCAAGCTACTAAATCTTTCTGTGCCTCAGTTTCCTCATCTGAAAAATTGGGATAATAATGGTACCTAGAATTACTGATGAGAACTAAATAATTTAATAAATGTACAGTGTTTGGAACTATGCTTGGTGCATAGTGAAAGCTATATAAGTTTTAGTTACCATTATTAATTGTGCCCTCTTTCTAGGCTTACCTAGAATTTCCATGGAAATGAATAATATTATCATTACAGTAACAGTAGTGTGTTTGAAGTTCAACAAAACTAAAGATAACAACTTAGTGCAAAATTGAAACTAAAAAATTTGTAACTGCTCAGCACCCCTTTGATTAGAACTAAAGGATATATGTCTGCTCCCCCTTTGTTATCTTCTGCTAGGGGCCAGGAGTACTGAGCTCAACCCTAATCTCAGTATCAATTTATAGGAGCACAGACACTTGGGTGAGCTCCTTCCCTCTCTGGTTCTCACCTTTAAAATGGGGGAGTGGAATGTTTTAGATGACTAAAACCCTTCCAGAAGGGTAGTATAGTTAAAAGAGATCAGGTCTTTGTTTCAATAGACAGCTTTGTCACAAGTGGGGAGGAGAGATTGGGAAAGAAAAGAGAACTGGGGTTAAAAGACATTAAATTACCACTGAAATAGTCCAAAGGAGAGAGGATGATGTTCAGGGCAAGGGCAGCCTGAATAGTCAGAGAAAATGAAAAGCTTGCAAGAGGTTAAGCATAGGCTGGCTTTTCTAGCCAGAGGCAGTGGAAGACAGAAGCATCAAAATTCATGTATTATTTCATTGAACAAATGTTTATTGTGTGAGGTATTAATGTCAAGTGCCAGAAATTTTATACACTTAAAATTTTTTAAATATTCTCTTATAATTATAATAAAAAGATTAACATTTCCATTTTACAGATGTGGAAACTGATTTGCTGATTCTTGCTTTAGGAAGCAGGAATCAAAAACTGTGGCAAAAGTAAAGAGATATTTTATTTTTGGCATTTGCAGTAGCATTTGACCTTTAAAATAATATAAATGTATTTTATTTTCATAAATACTAAAGTTAAGTTAAATAAAAGAAAAAGACAAAAAGCTATGCAACTCATTTTATGAGGCAATTATAAATTTGAAGCAAAAACAGGCAAGGACAACTGGAGAATGGAAAAATATAGCCCTACGTCAGTTATAAACATTGAATGAAAAATTTTAATAAAATATTACCAATTCAAATCCAGCAGTAAATTTATACAAACAAACACACACACATGCACACACACACAATAATATAGCAATACAAATTAAGATGGACCCTAGGAGTGGAAGGACTATTCCACATTAAAAAGAGATATAATGTAACTTATCATATTAATAGAGTAAGTGATAAATACTGAATTATCAACAAATAGATATAGTAAAACTATCTAATAAATTCAACAGCCATTCAAAAAATGTTTTTAAAAAATGTTTGCAAGCTCTAAATAGAAGAGAACTTCCTTTATCTTATACAAGATATCTATTAAAAATTTACAGAGAAGCAAGAAGAACTACAATCCTCAGCCTGTGGAACAAAAGCCACATTCACAGAAAGATAGACAAGATGAAAAGGCAGAGGGCTATGTATCAGATGAAGGAACAAGATAAAACCCCAGAAAAAAAAACTAAATGAAGTGCAGATAGGCAACCTTCCAGAAAAAGAATTCAGAATAATGATAGTGAAGATGATCCAGGACCTCGGGAAAAGAATGGAGGCAAAGATCGGGCAGATACAAGAAATGTTTAACAAAGACATAGAAGAATTAAAGAACAAACAAACAGAGATGAACAATACAATAACTGAAAAAAAAAAAAAAAAAAAAACCACTAGAAGGGATCAATAGCAGAAAACCGGAGGCAGAAGAATGGATAAGTGACCTGGAAGACAGAAGGGTGGAATTCACTGCTGTGGAACAGAATAAAGAAAAAAGAATGAAAAGAAATGAAGACAGCCTAAGAGACCTCTGGGGCAACATTAAAAACAACAACATTCGCATTATAGGGGTCTCAGAAGGAGAAGAGAGAGAGAAAGGACCTGAGAAAATATTTGAAGAGATTATAGTTGAAAACTTCCCTAACATGCGAAAGGAAATAGCCACCCAAGTCCAGGAAGCATAGAGAGTCCCAGACAGGATAAACACAAAGAGAAACATGCCGAGACACATAGTAATCAAACTGACAAAACTTAAAGACAAAGAAAAATTACTGAAAGCAGCAAGGGAAAAACGACAAATAACATACAAGGGAATTCCGTTAAGGTTAACAGCTGATTTCTCAGCAGAAACTCTACAAACCAGAAGGGAGTGGCATGATATACCTAAAGTGATGAAAGGGAAGAACCTACAACCAAGATTACTCTACCTGTCAAGAATCTCATTAAGATTTGATGGAGAAGTCAAAAGGTTTACAGAGAAGCAAAAGCTAAGAGAATTCAGCACCACCAAACCAGCTCTACAACAAACTCTAAAGGAACTTCTCTAAGTGGGAAACACAGGAGAAGAAAAGGACCTACAAAAACAAACCAAAAACAATTGAGAAAATGGTAATAGGAACATACATATTGATAATTATCTTAAACGAGAATGGATTAAATGCTCCAACCAAAAGACACAGGCTTGCTGAATGGATACAAAAAAAAGACCCATATATATGCTGTCTACAAGAGGCCCACTTCAGACCTAGGGACACATACAGACTGAAAGTGAGGGGATGGAAAAAGATATTCTGTGCAAATGGAAATCACACAAAAGCTGGAGTAGCATTACTTATATCAGATAAAATAGACTTTAAACTAAAGGATGTTACAAGAGACAAGGAAGGACACTACATAATGATCAAGGGATCAATCCAGGAAGAAGATATAATAATTATAAATATATATGCACCCAACATAGGAGCACCTCAATACATAAGGCAACTGCTGACAGCTATAAAAGAGGAAATCAACAGTAACACAATGATAGTGTGGGACGGTAACAACTCACTTACACCAATGGACAGATCTTTGAAACAGAAAATTAATAAGGAAACACAAGCTTTAAATGACACAATAGAACAGATAGATTTAATTGATATTTACAGGACAATCGATCCCAAACCAGCAGATTACACTTTCTTCTCAAGTGTGCTTGGAACATTTTCCAGGATAGATCACACCTTGGGTCACAAATCAACCCCCAGTAAATTTAAGAAAACTGAAATCATATCAAGCATCTTTTCTGACCACAACGCTATGAGATTAGAAATGAATTATAGGGAAAAAAACGTAGGAGAGACAAACACATGGAGGCTAAATAATACGTTACTAAATAACCAAGAGATCACTGAAGAAATCAAAGAGGAAATCAAAAAATACCTAGAGACGAATGACAATGAAAACACGATGATCCAAAACCTATGGGATGCAGCAAAAGCGATTCTAAGCGGGAAGTTTATAGCAATACAAGCCTACCTCAAGAAACAAGAAAAATCTCAAATAAACAATCTAACCTTACACCTAAAGGAACTAGAGAAAGAAGAACAAACAAAACCCAAAGTTAGTAGAAGGAAAGAAATCATAAAGATCAGAGCAGAAATAAATGAAATAGAAACAAAGAAAACAAAAGCAAAGATCAATAAAACTAAAAGCTGGTTCTTTGAGAAGATAAACAAAATTGATAAACCATTAGCCAGACTTGTCAAGAAAAAGAGGGAGAGCACTCAAATCAATAAAATTAGAAATGAAAAAGGAGAAGTTACAACAGACACCGCAGATATACAAAGCATCCTAAGAGACTACTACAAGCAACTCTATGCCAATAAAATGGACAACCTGGAAGAAATGGACAAACTCTTAGAAAGGTATAACCTTCCAAGATTGAACCAGGAAGAAATAGAAAATATTAACAGGCCAATCACAAGTAATGAGATTGAAACTGTGATTAAAAATCTTCCAACAAACAAAATCCCAGGACCAGATGGCCTCACAGGTGAATTCTATCAAACATTTAGAGAAGATCTATCACCCATCCTTCTCAAACTCTTCCAAAAAATTGCAGAGGAAGGAACACTCCCAAACTCATTCTATGAGGCCACCATCGCCCTGATACTAAAACCAGACAAAGATACTACAAAAAAAGAAAATTACAGACAAATATCACTGACGAATATAGATGCAAAAATCCTCAACAAAATACTAGCAAACAGAATCCAACAACACATTAAAAGGATCATACACTGTGATCAAGTGGGATTTATCCCAGGGACGCCAGGATTTTTCAATATATGCAAATCAATCAATGTGATACACCATATTAACAAACTGAAGAATAAAAACCATATGATCATCTCAATAGATGCAGAAAAAGCTTTTGACAAAATTCAACACCCATTTATGATAAAAACTCTCCAGAAAGTGGGCATAGAGGGAACCTACCTCAACATAATAAAGGCCATATATGACAAACCCACAGCCAACATCATTTTCAATGGTGAAAAACTGAAAGCGTTTCCTTTAAGATCAGGAAGAAGAAAAGGATGTCCACTCTCACCACTATTATTCAACATAATTTTGGAAGTTCTAGCCATGGCAATCAGAGAAGAAAAAGAATTAAAAGGAATACAAATTCGAAAAGAAGAAGTAAAACTGTCAGTTTGCAGATGACATGCTACTATACATAGAGAATCCTAAAGGTGCCACCAGAAAACTACTAGAGCTAATCAATGAATTTGGTAAAGTTACAGGATACAAAACCAATGCACAGAAATTTCTTGCATTCCTATACACTAATGATGAAAACTCTGAAAGAGAAATTAAGGAAACACTCCAATTTACCACTGCAACAAGAAGAATAAAATACCTAGGAACAAACCTACCTAGGGAGACCAAAGACCTTTATGCAGAAAACTATAAGACACTGATGAAAGAAATTAGAGATGATACCAACAGATGGAGAGATACACCATGTTCTTGGATTGGAAGAATCAATATTGTGAAAATGAGCATACTACCCAAAGCAATCTACAGATTCAATGCAATCCCTATCAAATTACCAATGGCATTTTTAACAGAACTAGAACAAAAAATCTTAAAATTTGTATGGAGACACAAAAGACCCTGAATAGCCAAAGCAGCCTTGAGGGAAAAAACGGAGCTGGAGGAATCAGACTCCCTGACTTCATACTATACTATGAAGCTACAGTAATCAAGACAATATGATACTGGCACAGAAACAGAAATATAGATCGATGGAACAAGATAGAAACCCCAGAGATAAACCCACGCACCTATGGTCAACTAATCTATGACAAAGGAGGCAAGGATATACAATGGAGAAAAGACAGTCTCTTCAATAAGTGGTGCTGGGAAAACTGGACAGCTACATGTAAAAAATGAAATTAGAGCACTCCCTAACACCATACACAAAAATAAACTCAAAATGGATTACAGACCTAAATGTAAGACCAGATACTATAAAACTCTTAGAGGAAAACATAGGCAGAACACTCTTTGACATAAATCACAGCAAGATCTTTTTTGATCTGCCTCCTAGAGTAATGGAAATAAAAACAAAAATAAACAAATGGGACCCAATGAAACTTAAAATCTTTTGCACAGCAAAGGAAACCATAAACAAGACGAAAAGACAGCCCTCAGAATGGGAGAAAATATTTGCAAACAAATCAACGGACAAAGGACTAATCTCCAAAATATATACACAGCTCATGCAGCTCAATATCCAAAAAATGAACAACCCAATCCAAAAATGGGTAGAAGACCTAAATAGACATTTCTCCAAAGAATACATATAGATGGCCCAGAAGCACATGAAAAGCTGCTCAACATCACTAATTATTAGAGAAATGCAAGTCAAAACTACAATGAGGTATCACCTCACACCAGTTAGAATGGGCATCATCAGAAAATCTACAAACAGCAAATGCTGGAGAGGGTGTGGAGAAAAGGGAACCCTCTTGCACTGTTGGTGGGAATATAAATTGATACAGCCAGTATGAAGAACAGTATGGAGGTTCCTTAAAAAACTGAATATAGAATTACCATATGACCCAGCAATCCCACTACTGGGCATATACCCAGAGAAAACCATAATTCAAAAAAGACACCTGCACCCCAATGTTCATTTCAGCACTATTTACAAGAGCCAGGTCGTGGAAGCAACCTAAATGCCCATCGACAGACGAATTGATAAAGAAGATGTGGTACATATATTACAATGGAATATTACTCAGCCATAAAAAAGGAATGAAATTGGGTCATTTGTAGAGATGTGGATGGACTTAGGGACCGTCATACAGAGTGAAGTAAGTCAGAAAGAGAAAAACAAATATCGTATATTAACCCATATATATGGAACCTAGATAAATGGTACAGATGAACTGGTTTGCAGGGCAGAAAATGAGACACAGATGTAGAAAATAAACTTATGGACACCAAGGGGGGAAAGCGGCAGGGGGTGGGGTGGTGGTGTGATTAATTGGGAGATTGGGATTGACATGTATACACTGATGTGTATAAAATGGATGACTAATAAGAATCTGCTGTATAAAAAAATAAATAAATACAAAATTTATAGCAATCCTACTTAATGTGAAATATGAGAAATCCTCCTTTTAAAGTCAGGAAACCATAAGGATGCCGCTACTGTTGTTTTTATTCAACATCATACTGAAAGTTCTAGTGCAATAAAATTAGAAATGCTAGTAAAAAATATGAGGATAAAAAAAGTTATTCACAGATGATATGATTATTTACATATTAAAAGAAAGAGAAACTGAAGAAACCTTTAGGATAAATAGAGATTCCAAGAAGGTTAGGGATTCAAGAACATATGAATTTCCACAATGAACCTATAAAACAGTGGACTGATAATAAGAAAAATATAGAAAGAGCACAATTTACTCATATCAGGAATAAGAAAAGGAAACACGACCACAAACATTAAAAAGACAAGAAAACATATTATAGCAAAAAGACATTTTCCAATGAAGTTGAAAAATTAGAGGAAAATGGCAAATTCTAGAGAAACAAAAACATACCTTATCAAAACTGATAGAAGACACATAAAATCTGATTATTCTATTAAATTTATGAAGGTAATTGAATATACTATTAAAAACTTACAAAGAAAATGCCAGGCCCAGACAGCTTCACTGGTGAAGTCTTCCAAACATTTAAGGAAACCAAAACACCAATCTTACATAAATTATTCCAGATAACTGAAAGTGAGGGAACATTTTCCAACTTGTTATGTGATGCACATAAACTTGATAATGAAATGTGAAAGGGATGTTTCAGGAAAATCTCCTTCCCAAACAACTAAACAAAAAATTATCAAATTAAATCCAGTGGCAGGGAGCACTAAATCACAGTTAATTTACTCTAGGAATGCAAGGTTGTATTAAAATTCTAAAATTAATCCTTATAATATACCATATTTATAAATTAAAGAAGTTTCTCTCAAATGTGAAGATAAAGCATTTGATGAAATATAACACTCTTTAATAATAATCAACTCTTAGAAAAGTTGGTACAGCCACTATGGAAAACAGTATGGAGGTTCCTCAGAAAACTAAAATTAGAATTACCATATGACCCATCAATCCCACTCCTGGGAATATACCCGGATAAAACTATAATTCAAAAAGATACATGCACCCCTATGTTCATAGCAGTACTGTTAGGCTATGTTTTGCTCTGTTAGGCATAGCAGAACATAGGCTATGTTCACAATAGCCAAAACATGGAAACAACCTAAATGTCCATCCACAGATGAACGGATAAAGAAGATGTGGTACATATGTACAATGGAATACTACTCATTCATAAAAAAGAACAAAATAATGCCATTTGCAGCAACATGGATGCAACTAGAGATTATCATACTAAGTAAAGTCAGTCATAAAGAGAAAGACAAACACCATATGATATCACTTATATGTGGAATCTAAAATATGGCACAGATGAACATATCTATAAAACAGAAACAGATTCACAGACATAGAGATCAGACTTGTGGTTGCCAAGGGGGAGAGGGGGAGGGATGGACTGGGAGTTTGTGGTTGGTAGATGCAAACTATTACATTTAGAATGGATAAACAACAAGGTCCTAATGTATAGCACAGGGAACTATATTCAACATCTTGTAATAAGCCATAATGAAAAAGAATATAAAAAAAGCATGTCTCTATGTGTATAACTGAGTCACTGTGCTGTACAGCAGAGATTGGCACAACATTGTAAATCAACTCTACTTCAATAAAAAAATAAATAAAATAAATAAAATAAAATCAATCACAAGGAAAATAAAAAGACCTTAATCTTATAAAGGACATCTACCAGAAGGAAAAAAAACTGAAGAAACCAACAGCAACATCATACTTAATCATGAAAACTTTAAAGCATTTCCATTGAATTTGGGAACAAGAAAAGAATGACTGCTACTGACACTCCTATTCAACCTTGTACTGAAGTTTTTAGTCACTGCAATAAGGCAGTAAAAGTCAATAAAAGGAGAAGTGTTGGAAAGGAAAAATTAAACTTTTATTATCTACATAGCCAACATGATTATGTATGCAGAATACCCCCAAAGAACCTACTAATTATTAGAATTCATTGATACAAAGTCAATATTAAAAAATTAACTGTATATGTACTAGCCATGAACAATTAGAAATAGAATTTAAAAGTTGATACCAATTATGATAGTGTCAAAAGTATCAGTATAAGATATGATACAAAATCATTATTGCAACAAAAATACAAGACCTCTACACAGAAAATTCTAAAATATTGAGGCAAATCAAAGAAGCTTACTAAATAGACTAATCTATTATATTCATAGATTGAAGATTCATTATTAATCAATGTAATTGGCTAAAATCCCAGCAGATGTGGCTGTGGGGCATGTGTATGTGTGTGTGTGTGTGTGTGTGTGTGTGTGTGTGTTTAAAATTGATAAGTTGATTGTAAAATTTATATGGGAGTGCAGAGGGCAAAAAATGGGAGAAGATATTTGCAAATGATATGACCAATAAGGGGTTAATATCCAACATATATATACAGCTCATACAACTCAACATCAAAAAAACAAACAACCTGATTAAAAAACAGGCAGAAGAACTAAACAGACATTTTCCCAAAGAGGAAATGCAGATGGCTAACAGGCACATGAAAAAATGAAAAACCATCACTAATCATCAGGGATATACAAATCAAAACCACAAAGAGATATCACCTCACACCTGTCAGAATGGTTGTCATCAAAAAGAACACAAACAGCAAATGTTGGCGAGGATATGGAGAAAAGGGAACCGTCGTACACTGTTGGTGGGCATGTAAATTGGTGCAGCCACTGTGGAAAACAGTATGGAGGTTTCTAAAAACTGAACTACCGTATGACCCAGCAATTCTGCTCCTGGTATATATTTGAAAAAAAAAACCCCAAACACTAATTCAAAATGATACATGCACTCCAATGTTCATAACAGTATTATTTAAAATTGCCAAGATATGCACACAACCTAAGTGTCCATCAACAGATGAATGGATAAAGAAGAAGCAGCATACATATGTATACTCACACACACACACACACACACTCACACACACACACGCACAATGGAATACTACTCAGCCATAAAAGAATGAAATTTTGCCATTCACAGCAACATGGATAGACTTGGAAGGCATTATGCTAAGTGAAATAAGTCAGACAGAGAAATACAAATACTGTATAATATCACTTAAAAGTGGAATCTAAAAAATACAGCAAACTAGTGAATACAAAAAAGAAGCAGTCTCACAGATATAGAAAACAAACTAGTGGCTACCAGTGGGGAGCAGGGGAGGGGTATTGTAGGGATGGGGGAGTGAGAGGGGAGGTATAAAGTACTGAGTATAAGATAGGCTACAAGGATGGACTGTAACCTTTAAAAATTGTATAAATTTTTTTTTTAATTCTATGGGAATACAGAGGGTAAAAAATAGCAAAGACATCCTTATCAGATAAGAAGATTTACTACAAAGTTATAGACATGAAAACAATGTGACTTAACATTGCTACAAACCTATGGAGATAGACTTAATGGATCAAAACAGAGGGCCTAGGAACAGACTCAATATATATCAGAGGTAACATTACAGATGAGATTGAAAAGTTGAATAATCAATGAATGGTATTGGATCAATGGGTCATCCATATGGAAAAAACATAAAGTTAGATCCCTACCTCATACCAAATACACAAATAAATTCCAAATGCATTAAGGAAAAAATATGTATAAACTGAAATATAGTAGATTATTTTATGGACTCAGGATGTGTAAGGACTTTTTAGACAAAGCACCAGAAGCATAAGCCCTGAGGAAAAAATAAATATATTTGACTGTCTGACAAAATATATTTGACTGTTATACAAAAATATGGTATATTTTATGTTAAAATATACCATAAATAAATGAAAAAACAAGACAATGATTGAAGAAGTCATGCGTGTAATGCTTATAATGGAAAAGGTTTAATACATAAACCTATAAAGAACTCTTATAAATAAAAATTTAAAAGACCAACTATCCAATAGAAAATAGTCCAAGGATATAATTAGACAAGTAACAGAAGAAGAAACAAATGGCCTACAAATACATGAAAACATGATCTCCCCACTGTTAACGGAGGAAATATAAGTTAAGAAAATAATGAAATACATTTCTTACCCTCATATTGGCAAAAAAATTAGTAAATCTGAAAATACCAAGTGTTGGAAATTATGTAAGAAACAGTGATTTTTTTGTTAACACCACTGGTGAGCATGTAAAATAGAATAGCTTCTTTGAGGGTAACTTGACAATAAAGTAAAGATAAAGATGCTTATAATCTATGATCCAGCAATTCCACTTCTATGTGTTTTCCTAAAACAATTTTTATACATTACACAAGGAGATATATACAACAATGTTCATTGTAGTACTACTCCTTTTTAATAGTAAAACAAACAACTAATACCACTTAACTCAGAATGAGAATGCATAAATTATGGTTCATAACTGCAATGGAATAATACTTATCACTTAAAATGGATGAACCAGAGCTACATTTATCAACACAGATAGACCTCCAGAACTATGTTTAGTGAAAAGATAAGCATTAATAAGGCAAGCATATAGCATATTTTAATGTAATACATACATGTACAACAGAGGTATAAAATCATAAATGGGAATTATACCCATTAATTTCAGGACTGTGGCTACTTCTGGGAGAAAGAAAAGTAAGAGGGAAAGCTGTACCTATAATGTTCTATTTATCAAAATCAAGAAAAGAAAGCAGAATCTAAAGGATGACCAAATGTTAACATCTGCTTCATCTTAGGGGTGGATCCTTGAGTATTTTTATATTATTTAACATGTATTTGAAATTTTCCCTACTTTAAATTTCAGAAGTTTAAATAATTTTACTTCATTAGGCATTTCAGTGTAATATAATTTTTGTTGGAGTATAGTTGCTTTACAATGTTGTGTTAGTTTCTACTGTACAGCAAAGTGAATCAGCTATACGTACACATATATCCCCTCTTTTGGGGATTACCTTCCCATTTAGGTCACCACAGATCATTGAGTAGAGTTCCCTGAACTATACAGTAGGTTCTTATTGGTTATCTATTTTTTATTTTTTCCAAATTGTTAGCAAGTGGTTCCTACATCTTATTGATTAATTCATCCCTTTCCTTTCTAATTTCAGATGTCACCTTTTCATAAAATAAATTTTAAATGCTTAGGTTTATTTCTGGACTTCCATTTCTATTTCACTGATTTGTGTATTCATTTTAGTGACAGGCAGCCATTGTTTTGATAATTGTGGTTTTATGATATATCTCAAATCTCTAGTAAATATTTCCTTTTAACTTTTATATGGCATCACATTCAGTGACTTTTAAAAATCTTTTATTGGTTATTTTCTTTCACAATGTATATTGTTTATGCTCCTTTACAATTAAAAAAAAAACTTGTATTTCACGACAATTGCTTAAAATCTTCCTTATGCTGTTCCTTCTGTCTTTAGTAATTTGGAAATTATTCATCCTAGTTTTAGTCTACTAATGATTATACTTAAATTAAAAAATGAATTTGATTCTTTAAGTTAGGCATAAGTAGTTTTCCTATGAGTGATATCAGTAACCCCTTTTGAGACAACTACTTGACAGTCAGAGAGGTATATAACACAATGGGGGAAAGCTGCTTTGGCATATGTCTAGTTACATGTTTGGTCATGTGTTGACATGTCACCAAGTAAGTGTGACTTGGGCAGGACTGCACAAGAGTTTAGGGTAAATTTGCTTTGGTGTTATGACACATCAAAGGGTATGTAGGTAATGTGGGGCTGAGTTAGGGATAAAATCTAGATCTCTGTTTTTCCAACCAATCAGCTAATTTCTTTCAGAGCCATATTTTTGTTTTTATATTACCTGCTCTGAGCCAAATCTGATTCCCAGCATTGTAGAAGGAATGTTGGAGTTCCAAGCTCACCTCTTTCTCTGCAACTCTGACCATGTTTTATCATCTTTCTGAGACTTGTTTTCCTCATCTGCAAAGAGGAAAATCAGACTTATCTGGTAGAGTTTTTGATAGGATTAACTATAATTGCCAAGATGATGTGGTCAGGAAACAATAAAAGCTATACACATGTGCATTTTATATATATATATATATATATATATAAAGTTAAGCTTCCTGTCCATGAAGAACCTACAGGTTGCCAGTCAAGTGCCAGGAAATCCTGGACCTGATATATCAAAGCCATGAAGTCTGGCATATAGATAATCACTATGTGAAAAATGAATCCTTACCTATTATAAGCTGCTGTTGGGGCTCACAATGAACCAGCAAAATTTGTTACTCAGCTGCACCTGTGTCTTGTCAACTGGAAATTGTCAAAATCTTCACACAGATACTGCAGTTTGATAGACATAATAAAGAAATGGCTTACAGATTGCACATTAGAAGATTCTTCTCTCTCACTGAAGGCTTGTGAGAAAGCAGCCAAAAGAGGTAGAAGGGAAATGGAGCAAAACATTCTCATCAAGGGAAGTTTAGCACATCAAACAAGGGCATTAGCAACATAGCAGAAGAAAAATAAGATCTTTCAGGGAGTCTCTTTCTTCTCCCTACAATCCAGAATACATATTCACCAACATACAGACAAAAAATGCCTCTCTTTTCCTCAATCTGACAGCATTTCCTACAGAAAGTTTGTTCTAAATTTCATTCATTCATTCAAGAAAATTCATTTAATCATTTCATTTAATAAACACTTACAGGACTCCTAATTTGCAATGTGCTCAGACTGTAGAAATGAATAACATCCTTTGCCCTTAAGAAACTACCTAGCAGAGGGAATAAACATGTAAAACACAGACACTCACACACACACACACACACACACACACACACACACACACATACACAAATAAAATGCTGAGTTACCATCTGTAGCCAGCCAAGTGGAAGAAAGCTATATCTTCACTGATGAATAAGGACTGACCAGGCAGGAAGGAAAGTGTGGGAGCCATTCCAATTGGATGGAAAAACAAGAGCAAAGGTTGAGTGGTTTGTGGAATTACAAGCTCTTTCCTGTGGCTAGAACAAAGCATTAATTCTAGGGTAAGAGATGAGACTATGGCATTAAAAGGTGCATGGGCCATGTTAAGGGGTTTTAACCTTTCCTGAAAACAACACGAAGGGGCTACTGAAGAGTTTTAAGTGTAGGTGTGAAAGTTTCAGACCTATGTTTTGAAAAGAACACCCCAAAATTGACTTCCTGTTCTCCAGGATGATGAAAAGGTCAAGGAGAATGAATAGATTACCTAGATGGCTCCAGTCCTAGGCCAAACCATAATCAACAAGAGAGTGAATCTCTACATTTACCCACTCCATGTTTCCCTTGCCCAGAGGTGCTACAGAGGTCATAGGACATGTGGGGCAACAGGTGTGTATACACATTTTATTTATTAAATGGGCTACTCATAAGGCACAGGGAAGAAGCCACAGGTTTTCTTCAGTGCCTCTGAAATTCTCAAACAGGAATGCATACATTTCTATACTTAGACAAAACCAAAAATCCCTCCTTGTTTTGTTCATTCAGTATCTCTATTAAGGTGAATTTATCACCCCCTAGGTGGTACCACAGTGCTAACCACTTCTGGTCTCTATTATGTTTGTACTCTGTTTACTTGTATTATCATTTTATTATAATATTGGAAATGATTTTGATTCCTGGGTTACCTTGTTTAATGTCATCACCTTTCCTTGAGGAGACTCTGAATGCTTGTCTATTTTCTTACAGTGCATACAAATCAGATGTGGTAGATTGATTGCAACATTTCTCACAATTCTTTCCTCTCCATATACACTGAACTATGATTTTGCTGCTCCTCCCATTAAAAGGTGACCCTCTTGAATCTGGGCCGACCCATGACGGCTTTGATCAGTAGAAATTGGCAGAAATAACAGTATACCAGTTCTGAGCCAAGGCCTCAGAAAGCCTTGAGTAGTTCCATGTTCTTTCTTGAAATCCTACCACCAGTATTTGATCACATCTAGAGTAGGTTGACAGAGCATAAGAGACCACACTGAACACAGCCTAGTTGTTCCAGCTGAAGCCATCGCAGACCAGCCTACAGCCAGCTGACTTGCAAACATATGAGAGAACCTAGCTCAAGTCAGAGAGAACCTAGCTAAAATCTACCTGATGCAGAACTAACCACCAATAGAGAAGAACCACCCAGCTGACCCATGACCATTAATAAATGCTTATTCTTTTAAGCCAGTAAATTTTGGGGTGCTTTGTAATTTAGCAATATCCAAATGATACACTATGTAATGCTTCAGTAATCAAAAATATGCAAAAAACAGAAAAGAAAAAAAGGAGAGCAAAAGAAAGAAAGGAAACATTAAAAAGAAGGGAAAGAAATCACTTACATGTGGAATGGAAAAAGTTGAACTCATATAAGCCAAAGACCAGAATGGTGGTTACTAGAGGCTGTGGATGGGGAGAAAGGGGGAGATGTTGGTCAAAGAAGGTAAACTTCCACCTATAAGATGAATAAGTTCTGGGGACTACAGCATGGTAATTATAATTAATAATGATGTATTATATACTTGAGAGTTGCTAAGAGAGTAAATCTTAAATGTTCGCACTGCAAAAAAGAATTATGTGACGTAATGGAGGTATTAGATAACATTATAGTGATAATCATTTTGCAATACATAAATGTATCAAATTAGTACCTTGTATACCTTTAACTTATACTATATGTCAATTATATGTCAATAAATTATATGCCAACAATTTTTTAAAAAGAAGGAAAAGAAAATAAAAGGAATAAAAAAGTAAAAAGAAAAGTAATTTCACATTGGGGTTCATAGTCACACTATTTGTATTAAACTGACTTTTTCTTCACCATCTTTGTAATTGTTTTTGATAGGTCTATTCGTTAAATATTGTCTACCTATATTTAAAATATATTTAAACTTGAGCATACTAATATGTATTTTTGATCAATTTTTCTCTAGATTTTTATTCTCCAGCTTTAGTGGGGGAAAAAATCAGTTCCTGCCCTTGAGAATTTCCCATTTTGGCTGGTTTCACGGGAGGTGACATGGTTATGTTATAAAGCAATGTCAGTTTCTTTCTCTCGACTTATCTATAAAATGAGGAGTTTGGATAAGATTATAGTCTTAGGAGGCAGAAACCTGAATTCAAATCTTGCCTCTATCACTTACCATGTTTTTAAACTTCAGTGTGTTTTATCTTATCTCAGTAAACCCATCCATAAAATCATAATAATAATACATTACCGGTCTGAAGGCTCAATCTTCAGCTAGATAGCTAAAGTGAACACTCTTCTGAGGGTTCTTTCAGCTCCAAGATATAGGTTTCTTTGGTGCTATTTTTATTAAATACTTGTTATGTATCAGGTGTGAAACCTCATTTAATAATCCTAACAATAATTGTGAGTAAGGTGTTAATATTCCCATTTTACAGATGAGGAAACTGAAGTTCTCACAGATATTAAGTAACTTGCCCAAGGGCACAGTAATGGCAAGTCGTAGGATCAGGACCGCAAATCAGGTTAATTTGACTCAGAAGCTGGAGCTCTATATAGTAAAAAATACTTTATTCCTCTTCTCAGTTCTGGGTAATCTAGGCTAAACCAAGAAATAGCAAACTTCTCTCCTCCCATGTAGAATCATGTTACAAATTAAAATGCAATTTGCCTCTGGAGACAAAGATTTTTTATAAAAAGCTTTTGAAATAGAGACACAGATGTAGAGAACAAACATATGGACACCAAGGGGGAAAAGCGGGGGGAGGGTGGTGGTAGTGGTGGTGTGATGAATTGGGAGATTGGGATTGACATATATACACTAATATGTATAAAATAGACAATAAGAACCTGCCGTATAAAAAAAAAAATAAAATTCAAAAAAAAAACATTCTTGATGGATAGCAAACTGTAGAGTAGTAATTCTAAGACAGAGAGCAGCACTTGCTTAGAAAGGGTCTTTCCTTTTCCCAAAGCACCTGGGAATTATTATGGGATGACTGTTCTACAGCATAGCTTTACTGTTTTTTCCACATCTTTATTGGAGTATAAATGCTTTACAATGTTGTGTTAGTTTCTGCTGTATAACAAAGTAAATCAACTATATGTATACATATATCCCCATATCCCCTCCCTCTTGTGCCTCCCTCCCACCCTCTCTATCCCAACCCTCTAGGTCATCACAAAGCATCGAGCTGATCTCCCTGTGCTATGCTGCAGCTTCCCACTAGCCATGCATTTTACATCCAGTTGTGTATATACGTCAATGCTACTCTCTCACGTCATCCCAGCTTCCCCTTTCCCCCCGGGCCCTTAAGTCTGTTCTCTACAACTGAGTCTTTATTCCTGCCCTGCAACTAAGTTCATCAGTTCCGCTTTTTAAAATTCCATATATATGCGTTTGCATACGGTATTTGTTTTTCTCTTTCTGACTTACTTCACTCTGTATGACAGATTCTAGGTCCATCCACCTCACTACAAATAACTCAATTTCTTTCCTTTTTATGGCTGAGTAATATTCCTTGTATATATGTGCCACAACTTCTTTATTCAATCATCTGTCGATGGACATTTAGGTTGCTTCCATGTCCTGGCTATTGTAAATAGTGCTGCAGTGAACATTGTGGTATGTGACTCTTTTTGAATTATGGTTTATTCAGGGTATATGCCCGGTAGTGGGATTGCTGGGTCATATGGTAGTTCTATTTTTCGTTTCTTAAGAAACCTCCATACTGTTCTCCATAGTGAGAGAACAATTACAATTTACATTCCCACCAACAGTGCAGGAGGGTTCACTTTTCTCCACACCCTCTTCAGCATTTATTGTTTGTAGATTTTTTGATGATGGCCATTCTGACTGGTGTGAGGTGATACCTCATTGTGGTTTTGACTTGCATTTCTCTAATGATTAGTGATGTTGAGCATCTTTTCATGAATTTGTTGGCCATCTGTATGTCTTCTTTGGAGAAATGTCTATTTAAGTCTTCTGCCCATTTTTGGATTGGGTTGTTTGTTTTTTTGATACTGAGCTGCATGAGCTGCTTGTATATTTTGGAGGTTAATCCTTTGTCAGTTGCTTCATTTGCAAATATTTTCTCCCATTCTGAGGGTTGTCTTTTCCTCTTGTTTACAGTTTCCTTTGCTGTGCAAAAGCTTTTAAGTTTCATTAGGTCCCATTTGTTTATTTTTATGTTTATTTCCATTTCTCTAGGAGGTGGGTCAAAAAGGATCTTGCTGTGATTTATATCATAGAGTGTTCTGCTTAGGTTTTCCTCTAAGAATTTTATAGTGCCTGGCCTTACATTTAGGTCTTTAATCCATCTCAGTTTATTCTTGTGTATGGTGTTAGGGAGTGCTCTAATTTCATTCTTTTACATGTAGCTCTCCAGTTTTCCCAGCATCACTTATTGAAGAGGCTGTCTTTTCTCCATTGTATACTCTTGCCTCCTTTATCAAAGATAAGGTGACCATATGTGCATGGGTTTATCTCTGGGCTTTCTCTCTTGTTCCATTGATCTATATTTCTCTTTTTGTGCCAGTACCATACTGTCTTGATTACTGTAGCTTTGTAGTACAGTCTGAAGTCAGGGAGCCTGATTCTTACAGCTCCGTTTTTCTTTCTCAAGATTGCTTTGGGTATTCGGGGTCTTTTGTGTTTCCGTACAAATTGTAAAATTTCTTGTTCTAGTTCTGTGAAAAATGCCATTGGTAATTTGATAGGGATTGCATTGAATCTGTAGATTGCTTTGGGTACTATAGTCATTTTCACAATATTGATTCTTCCACTCCAGGAGCATGGTATATCTCTCCATCTGTTTATGTTATCTTTGGTTTCTTTCATCAGTGTTTTATAGTTTTCTGAGTACAGGTCTTTTGCCTCCTTAGGTAGGTTTATTCCTAGGTATTTTATTCTTTTTGTTGTGATGGTAAATGGGATTGTTTCCTTAATTTCTCTTCCTGATCTTTTGTTTTAGTGTATAGGAATGCAAGAGGTTTCTGGGCATTAATTTTGTATCCTGCAACCTTACCAAATTCATTGATTAGTTCTAGTAGTTTTCTGGTGGCGTCTTTAGGATTTTCTATGCATAGTATCATGTCATCTGCAAACAGTGACAGTTTTACCTCTTCTTTTCCAATTCGTATTCCTTTTATTTATTTTTTCTTCTCTGATTGCTGTGGCTAGGACTTCCAATACTATGTTGAATAATGTGATGAGAGTGGACATCCCTGTCTTGTTCCTGATCTTAGAGGAAATGCTTTCAGTTTTCACCATTGAGAATGATGTTTGCTGTGGGTTTGTTGTAAATGGCTTTTATTATGTTGAGGTACGTTCCCTCTATGCTCACTTTCTGGAGAGTTTTTATCATAAATGGGTGTTGAATTTTGTCAAAAGCTTTCTCTGCATCTATTGAGATGATCATATGGTTTTAATTCTTTAATTTGTTAATATCATGTATCACATTGATCGATTTGCATATATTGAAGAATCCTTGCATCCCTAGGACTAATCCCACTTGATCACAGTGTAAGATCCTTTTAATGTGTTGTTGGATTTTGTTTACTAGTATTTTGTTGAGAATTTCTGCATCTGTGTTTATCAGTGATATTGGTGTACAATTTTCTTTTTTTTTGTGACATCTTTGTCTGGTTTTGGTATCAGCATGATGCTGACCTCATAGAATGAGTATGGGAGTGTTCTTCCCTCCACAATTTTTTGGAAGAGTTTGAGAAGGATAGGTGTTAACTCTTGTCTAAATTACAGCATTGTTTTATGGTAATGCTTTACAGGGGAGTTATGAAGCCACTAACTGTGATCAGACCAGGTGCTGAGGTTGTTTGCCAGCAGGAGGAAGGGTTGAACTAAGTCAAGCAAATTCTCTCATCCAGTTCCCCTGAGGCCAATGGTAACTGATTATAAATCAGCGATGAGACAGAGATGTAGGTTTAGTCTCCAGACAGTATGAGGGCTATACCCAGGCCCACATTCCATTTTATGGTTGAAGTCAGGGCTAGAACCAATATAATAGTTCAGCCTGAAGCCACAGTTGTCTCAGTCCATCTGAAGAAGGAATCACTCACTCTCCATAATTACAGGACAATCCAATAGATCAAAATATTTTCTAATTGCAACCTGAAATAAACATGTTTTAAAAAGTTGATGCAACATTATCCTAATTGTATTTACACAATCACCCTGCTATGTGTAGCTGACACATTTTTCATCATTCATGAAAGGCTCATGTTAAGCTTTTACAAACTTCAAATTATTAGACTCCACATTCTTGGAGCTTCACCTTATAGCAATTTTGGAAACCTGAGAATTGGAAGAGATCAATTTTAAGTGGAAAAAGCAGAGTATCTTATGGATTGCAAACAGCAGATAAAACGTTTCCTTATTAAAGGCTGCTCTCTCCACTGAATTTCAGCGAACACTAAGATCTCTACTTTGTTTAAAGATAATCACTTTTTTCTCAGAGTGTTTCACTAGGGCTTTACCTTGGGCATGAATTTTTCATGACTGATTGATTGAAAAGACAATGCCAACAGAGAATAATACAAGCATAGAAACTTGTCTTACAAGGTAGAGTTAAATCACTCCAAGGGTTAGAATGACAAACCCAGGTGCCACCTTCAACTCAGCAAGTAAATTGACAATTACAAATCTGTTGAAAAATGAGAAAAATCAATTAGGAAAAGGTTGACTTGTGCTAAAAAGTAGTGTTTGCTTTATTGAACATCATTCAGTGGATTTTGGAAACAAATAGAGAAAGCACCATGGGAGAATGCCTATCTTTGGGTGCGGGATGGGAGGAGGTATACTGGGAAGAAAGTTGGACTGAAAGAGAGGAGACCTGTCTTTCCTTCCTGGTTTATGCAACTGACTTGCTGTTTGACTTTGGGAAGATTACTTCCTATGTCTGATCCTCTATTTTCCTATTTCTACAGTAGAGATAATTGACTAGGGTCCAGAGTCATGGACTGAGGAGTTTGGACACAGTAACACAGTTAAATCAGGTCAAAAGTGAAAAGGGAGACTCTAGATTCTATATATATATGACTGGCTCATTCCTTTATTTTTTCAAGAAACACTCATTGAACTCTGCCTATGGGCTCAAAATATTTTACGTGCTGGGAATACACAAATAAACAACACATATATAGTTCCTGCCTTCATGTGGTTTACATTTTAGTGAGGGAGACAAACAGCATACAAGTAAATGAATAGATGTACAAATGTGTAAATAAATGTAAAATGCAATATCAGATAGTAATAAGAACTTAGAAGAAAAATAAAATAATCAAAGGTCAGGATAGAGAGTGGAAGATAGTCTATGGTCAGGTTGGCTGAAAAGTATTATTATTTTATATATATAATTTGTTGAACACCTGCTAAGTTCCAAAGAAATGGTTAGGTGCCCTTATATTCCGTGTTATTTCTAATCCTTAGAAAAATATTACAGGATATTTTATATTATAATATTATTATTATAAGGATATTTTTATATCCTTATAAAAATATAATAATAAAATATATTATTTTTAATATAATAAAATATATTATTTTTCATTTTACAGATTAGGAAAGTAATAAGAAGAAAACTGAAAGATCAAGTAACTTTCTCTTTGGTCACCCTTCAGAGATAAAATACACTCTCCCACCCCAAATTTGGTTCAGATGCTTAGAATGATGCTACACATCCATGAAGAGCATATAAAAAGTTTTATTACCCACATAATGAGGATTTATGACAAAGGTAGAATAGTTCCCCATACTGGTCTGAAAAAGGCTTGAGAGAGCAGGAAAGGAGGCTTGCTTGGAGTTTTACGGTGGGTTGGGATAAGAGCCAGGTTCATAAATAAGGGCTTGTGTAGTTTGAACTCCATGCCAGTGCTAAAGGAGGCGGCACCAGTGCTTTCTTATCAGCTTCCCCAGATATGGGACAGAAGGTAAAGGAGAGGTGGATCTTGAAAGGTATTAGAAGTCGGATGTCAAAAATGGAGTCAGACTGTTTACTATACTTTCTTAAGATGATATAACTTATGTAGCAGAGACAGAATGAATGAAACCCAGGTCTGGATTTGTCTAGCTCCAAAGTCCATGCTTTTTTATTTTACACTGTGGAAACTCAAATGATAAGATTTTGTCATTTCCCTTCAATGGGCCTGGGGAAACAAGTCTCAGAAAAGGGGTATGGGTATGGTACAATGCAAAAGGCACTAGAGAAATGGTATGATGGTGGGTGCCCGGACTGACCCTGCTTCATAAAACGACTTTAAACATTCTTAAAACTATGGGAGAACAAACAAAATACTATGAAATTATCAGGCCAAAATTTAAGTGAATTCTAGATCCAACAGAGAGCATTTGCTGAATCTAGTGAATCTGAGCTTGGCAAAATAAAAACTGACTTTCAGGACTGCCAAGGCAGTTGGGAATTAAAGAACCCATAGAAAAGTGAGACAAAAATTTTGCGTGCAATTTCCCTTCAAGTCATTTGCAAAATTCTAAGCTGCTCATGTACAGGGTAAGATGCTAATAAGTCAAGTAGAAACCAGCATCAAGGAAGTTAAAATGGTAAGTGGAGATTTCAACAGAGTCTCACAGTGCTGCAGAAAAGGAGTTTGAAGTTCAGAGTCCACTAAGTTGGAAAACCTGGGTAAATACTCCATACTGTTTGAGATACCAGAAGGGTTATGCCCTTGGAGTAAGGGAAGCCAAACATCTACCTGAATTTGTATACCTGAAATTCAGCCTTGACTGGATAAATATGATCTTCCCAAAAGTTATTTGCCTTCCAGAAGAAAATGAAATCCACCAGGGGAAAAAATATTAATAAAAGCATATACATTTTCAAATGCAAATTCCTGTATCAACCAAATTTATGAGCCATGTCAAGAAATAGAAACAAATAAATGAGAATAAAAAAGAAAAGAACCTGATCCACAGATTATCCAAAAAGTTCACGTATCAGCAGGGACTTTAAAAAAATATATAACTACAATTGACCCCTGAACAATGGGGGTTTGAACTGCATGGGTACACTGACATGTGGATATTTTTCTGTCTTTTATTTTATTTTGTTTTTTAACATCTTTATTGGAGTATAAGAGCTTTACAACGTTGTGTTAGTTTCTACTGTATAACAAAGTAAATCAGTTATATGCATACATATATTCCCATATCCCCTCCCTCTGTGTCTCCCACTCAACCTCCCTACCGCCGCCCAGGTGGTTGCAAAGCATTGAGCTGATCTCCCTGTGCTATGCAGCTGCTTCCCACTATCTATCTGTTTTACATTTGGTAGCATATATATGTGAGTGCAATGCTCTCACTTCGTCCCAGCTTTCCCTTCCCTCTCCCTGTGTCCTCAAGTCCATTCTCTACATCTGTGTCTTTATTCCTGTGCTGCCCCTAGGTTCTGCAGAACCATATTTTTTTTAGATTCCATATATATGTGTTAGCATACGGTATTTGTTTTACTCTTTCTGACTTACTTCACTCTGAATGACAGATTGTAGATCCATCCACCTCACTACAAATAACTCAGTTTCGTTTCTTTTTATGGCTGAGTAATATTCCATTGTATATATGTGCCACATCTTCTTTATCCATTCATCTGTCGATGAACATTTAGGTTGCTTCCATGTCCTGGCGATTGTAAACAGAGCTGCAATGAACGTTGTGGTACATGACTCTTTTTGAATTATGGTTTTCTCAGGGTATATGCCCAGTAGTGGGATTGCTGGGTCGTATGGTAGTTCTATTTTTAGTTGTTAAGGAACCTCCATACTGTTCTCCATAGTGGCTGTATCAATTTACATTCCCACCAACAGTGCAAGAGAGTTCCCTTTTCTCCACACCCCCTCCAGCATTTATTGTTTGTAGATTTTTTGATGATGGCCATTCTGGCTGGTGTGAGGTGATACCTCAATGTAGTTTTGATTTGCATTTCTCTAATGATTAGTGATGTTGAGCATCCCTTCCTGTGTTTGTTGGCAGTCTGTATGTTTTCTTTGGAGAAATGTCTATTTAGGTCGTCTGCCCATTTTTGGATTGGGTTGTTTGTTTTTTTGATACTGAGCTGCATGAGTTGCTTGTATATTTTGGAGATGAATCCTTTGTCAGTTGCTTCGTTTGCATATATTTTCTCCCATTCTGAGGGTTGTCTTTTCATCTTGTTTACGGTTTCCTTTGCTGTTCAAAAGCTTTTAAGTTTCATTAGATGCCATTTGTTTATTTTTGTGTTTATTTCCATTTCTCTAGGAAGTGGGTCAAAAAGGATCTTGCTGTGATTTATATCATAGAGTGTTCTTCCTAGGTTTTCCTCTAAGAATTTTATAGTGCCTGGCCTTACATTTAGGTCTTTAATCCATTTGAGTTTATTTTTGTGTATGGTGTTAGGGAGTGCTCTAATTTCATTCTTTTACACGTAGCTGTCCAGTTTTCCCAGCACCACTTATTGAAGAGGCTGCCTTTTCTCCATTGTATATTCTTGCCTCCTTTATCAAAAATAAGGTGAGCATATGTGCGTGGGTTTATCTCTGGGCTTTCTATCCTATTCCATTGATCTATATTTCTTTTTTTGTGCCAGTACCATACTGTCTTGATTACTGTAGCTTTGTAGTATAGTCTGAAGTCAGGGAGCCTGATTCCTACAGCTCCATTTTTCTTTCTCAAGATTGCTTTGGCTATTTGGGGTCTTCTGTGTTTCCATACAAACTGTGAAATTTTTTGTTCTAGTTCTGTGAAAAACGTCATTGGTAGTTTGGTAGGGATTGCACTGAATCTGTACATTGCTTTGGATAGTATAGTCATGCTCACAATGTTGATTCTTCCAATCCAAGAACATGGTATATCTCTCCATCTGTTTGTTTCATCATTACTTTCTTTCATCAGTGTCTTATAGTTTTTTGCATACAGGTCTTTTGCCTCCTTAGGTAGGTTTATTCCTAGGTATTTTATTCTTTTTGTTGCAATGGTAAATGGGAGTGTTTCCTTAATTTCTCTTTCAGATTTTTCATCATTAGTGCATAGGAATGCAAGTTATTTCTGTGCATTAATTTTGTATCCTTCAACCTTACGAAATTCATTGATTACCTCTAGTAGTCTTCTGGTAGCATCTTTAGGATTCTCTATGTATAGTATCATGTCATCTGCAAATAGTGACAGTTTTACTTCTTCTTTTCTGATTTGAATTCCTTTTATTTCTTTTCCTTCCCTGATGCTGTGGCTAAAACTTCCAAAACTATGTTGAATAACAGTGGTGAGAGTGGGCAACCTTGTCTTGTTCCTGATCTTAGAGGAAATGCTTTCAGTTTTTCACCATTGATAATGATGTTGGCTGTGGGTTTGTCATACATGGCCTTTATTATGTTGAGGTAGGTTCCCTCTATGCCTCCTCTTGGAGAGCTTTTATCATAAATGGGTGTTGAATTTTGTTGAAAGCTTTTTCTGCATCTATTGAGATGATCATATGGTTTTTATTCTTCAGTTTGTTAATATGGTGTATCACATTAATTGACTTGCATATATTGAAGAATCCTTGAATTCCTGGGATAAACCCCACTTGATCATGGTGTATGATCCTTTTAATGTGCTGTTGGGTTCTGATTGCTAGTATTTTGTTGAGGATTTTTGCATCTAGGTTCATCAGAGATACTGCCCTGTGTTTTGTTTTTTTGTGACGTCTTTCTCTGGTTTTGGTATCAGGGTGATGGTGGCCTCGTAGAATGAGTTTGGGAGTGTTCCTCCCTCTGCTATAGTTTTGAAGAGTTTGAGAAAGATAGGTGTTAGCTCTTTTCTAAGTGTTTGATAGGATTTGCCCGTGAAGCCATCTGGTCCTGGGCTTTTGTTTGTTGGAAGATTTTTAACCACAGCTTCAATTTCAGTGCTTGTGATTGGTCTGTTTATATTTTCTATTTCTTCCTGTTTCAGTTTCGGAAGGTTGTGCTTTTCTACGAATTTGTTCATTTCTTCCTGGTTGTCCATTTTATTGGCGTATAGTTGCTTGTAGTAATCTCTCATGATCTTCTGTATTTCTACAGCGTCAGCTGTTACTTCTCCTTTTTCATTCTAATTCCGTTGATTTTCATCTTCTCCCTTTTTTTCTTGATAAGTCTAACGGTTTATCAGTTTTGTTTATCTTCTCAAAGAACCAGCTTTTCGTTTTTTTGATTTTTGCTATTGTTTTCTTCATTTCTTTTTAATTTATTTCTGATCTTATCTTTATGATTTCTTTCCTTCTGCTAACTTTGGGCTTTTTTGTTGTTGTTCTTCTTCTTTCTCTAATTGCTTTATGTGTAAGGTTAGCTTGTTTATTTGAGATTTTTCTTGTTTCTTGAGGTAGGATTGTATTGCTATCAACTTCCCTCTTAGAACTGCCTTTGCTGTGTCCCATAGGTTTTGGGTCATCGTCTTTTCATTGTCATTTGTTTCTAAGTATTTTTTGATTTCCTCTTTGATTTCTTCAGTGATCTCTTGGTTGTTTAGTAGTGTATTGTTTAGCCTCCACGTGTTTTAATTTTTTACAGTTTTTCCTGTAATTGATATCTAGTCAGAGAATAAAAAAAAGAGGGAACTCCCTCCAAATCATTTTATGAAGCTAGCATAACCTTGATACCAAACCTGATAAGAATATGACACGAAAGGAAGCTAATAGGCTTTCATGAATATAGATCCAAAGTCCTAAACCAAATAGTATCACACCAAATCAAACTGGTTGTGGTATAACAGAATATTATACATCAATGTGAAAGAATAAATGATAGCTAAACACAATAATATAGACAATATATTGTTGAATGAAAGAAGCCATATTCTAAAGGATATATATAGTAAAATTCCATTTATTGGAAGTTCTAGAACAAGCAAACTAATCTGAGTTGATAGAATATTTGTTCTGGGTATTTCTTGGAAGCAGGCAACAGAGAGTCTTCTGGGTAATGCAATATTCTATATTTTGATCAAGGTAAGTGGTTACACTGGTGTGTTTATTTGTAAAAATCCATTGAGCTATACACTTGAGATTTGAGAATTTTACTGTATGCATGCTAGTCTTCAATGAAAAAGTTTCCAGAAAACTTCCCACTAATATTTATGACTCCTTAAGGAGATTCTGAATATATAGTTAATATCTCTTCTAGCTCTTAAAACCTATGCTTCTACTGCCGACTTTTACAAGTTGATTAGAACCTTTACTATGTCTCCTTAATAACAGTAGATCAACACTAACAACAGCACTAAAAGCTTTAGATAATATGGAATACATCTAAAAATAGTTATAATAGCTTAAGTGAGAAAAATATTTTAAAGACCACAAATTATTTTGAATAGTTTGCAGTTTTCTTGAAATTTTCTGTAGTGAGAGTTAAGCCAGTGCTTTAAGTAGGACAACAGCATATTTTTATATCAGGGCCAACAAAAAACTAAAGCTGAAATATTACAAAGCCAACTTGGTAGACAAATATATGATACTTCAGCTCTGGAGGAAAGCTAAATCTAAATGTCAAATTATGTAACTGAATGTTTTACCCTCTACAGTTTCAAAGGAATAGAAATGCCAACAGCAGAGTTCCTGAAATTTAGAGACATAGAATTTATGACATAGTAGAAAAAGCACAGAATTGAGAGTGTGAAAAACTGTATATTAGTCCTGGATATATCACTTATTGGTTGAATGATTTTGGAAAAATAATTTAAAGTCTCCATATTTTGTTCCTTTGTGTATAAAACTGGTAACAATAATATGTAACTCCCAACATTACAGAGAAAATACACAGAGAGTGCATCTAAAATCTACTAGTTATTATTATTATTCATTTTCTCAGATGATTTTTGGAATATTTGTCTTCATTTTGGTTTTTGAAGGCTCTTGTCCCAATGACCCAAAGTATTTGGACAGTTGAAAAATCCACATGGATCCCTCTGGCAAAAGAAACTACATGCTTGAGTTGCATTCTAAGTATATACTTTTGGAACATATCACGGGATGTAAACTGAGGTTATTCCCTTTCCCAAACAGAACAATTCTCCTGAAGGAAAATATTTCCTCTAAATTTTTCCTTAGAGCAAAGTGAGGGATTACTACAAGATTAGACCAGTTCAACATCAGCTAAGTCTTTCCAAACTGATTCTTGCTTCCAACTGTGGCATGCCTACAACAGCTCCCCATTTTTCAGTTTACCTGTGCTTTCCCATATCTAAATATGGTTTTGAATTCCATGTCACTAAGTCAATCTCTCTGATCGCATGTTCCCAAGCTTGTCCAGACTAAGCTTTCTATTTCTGCCAGACCTGGCTCACCAATAGCCCCAAACATAGCTCTAGAATGTTTCTTCTCCTCTGTCAGCCTGGTTCACTCCTACACATGTTCTGAAACTCAGCTGAGGTGTCATTTCCGCCAAGAAGCTTTATTTAACCCTCAAGCCCACATAGGTACCTCCTCTATGCTCTCTCTGCAACCTGGAAGTCCTTTCACAGTGATCATCATTCTATATTGTTAAATGTTTATTTACTTGTCTGTATCCCTCCTCCCCCCAAATAGAAAATTATTAAGGATGAAACTTCTATTTATTCTTTGTATCCTGGCATTCAATAGGATCCTATTGTATGTTTGTGCTAAATAAGTGAATAAATCAATGAGTGCTTAAGTGAATCTATGAATAAATAACTGAATGTATTATGCTCATTCATTCCAGCCTTCTTGCCTTTGTTCTCACCACTAAGTCTCCCTAGATTGTTCCCTCACCGACCCAAATCCTATCCTTCATTCAGTTCCTGCTAGAGTCCCACCTTCTACATAGTAGAGTATAAGCACTGAGGATATAACAAAAATTAAGATGTACCCCCACTCTCAAGGGTCTTACAGTAGATTAGGGAAGAGGTAGATGTAAGTAGTCTACAGTGCAGTGTGACCTGGCAGATGAAGAGATGGAGTTTGTAGGATCGTAGGAGAAAGGACAAACCCCAGTCTGATAGATCAAAGATATCTATCTAAAGAAGGCTCTTCCTGACCTAAGAATTTAAGGACAAATAAGATTTCCAGGTAAAGGGTGGGAATTGGGGATGATGTAAAACATTTTATGATCACAGGAATAGAGATGTGAAACACTGCAGTTTAGGAGAGCATCCTAGGCAGTAAGGATAAGTGACCTGCCTAGGACCAGAGTCAGATCAGTGAAAAAGATGAGACTAGAGTCCAGGCTTCCTAATTCTTAGTCCAGTACTACTTCCATTATCCCAGAAAACAGTATTGTTAGATTGCATGGGACTAGCTTCTATGACTTTCCAATGGAAAATGTCCAAGTGTGGCACTTTGTCTCTTTCGCTGGTGGACCTCATCTCCCAGGCCTCCTTTCTCAGTAATTGTAGCAGATCTCTAGTAGATTTTAGCAGTTTACTTCTTGGTTTGAAGGCTGTCATATAGCAAGACATCTATGGTTTGCTGGAATTCTGTAAAATGTTCAAACCTCCATAGCAACTTGGAGTCCTAGCAGTGACTCAATGAAGTAATGCAAACAAAGCCCCAATGTCACCTAATAATGAATTTTTTTCTGACAACATCTTTGTCTAAAGAATGACAACTCCAAGTTGCTGAAAGGAACCAGAGTAATTAAGCATTCTTGAGATAAATGGTTTGTCAACCAAGACCCTCAAATATGTTTCAGTTATCCCAATTTTGCCAAAGTACCTGAAAAAAAAATCAAAACAATCCACCTACTGCAATATACAGTAGTTAATGCCTACTGTTAGGCATTCTTTGTTCATCAGCATTGTTCCTAACAACTATGTCAACATCAACATATCTATTACACAGTTGAGAAAACAGAGAGACATCAAGTCACATATCTGAGGTCACAGAGCTTATAGAGATGGAGCCAGGATTCAAATTTAAGTCTAACTCTAAAGCCAGTCATATTTTTGGTAACTCTGTGCAGTTAAGCAGGTCCTCTCCATCTCTCTCCCCATCAAACCTAGTGACTATGGTTGTGGGATCAGGGAGAGAGTCCTAGACCAAGAGTCAGGGGACTCTATTTAACTTTTCTGTGTGACCTAATTCCCATTGATAGGAGTATGTCTGAATGATTTCTAAGGCCTCTAGTAGTTCTGACAGTCTATGACTCTGAAGTTTTAAAATATTCTTATATAACAACTTCCCCATGAAAAGGTCATGGCCCTGTGAGTTGCCTGTAGTGGGCAGATAGGAGGATAAAACCTTCAGCGAAATTGAATTCAGTTCTCTGGGCTTATCAAAGTGGAAAATAGGCACCTAGCTGCCAAAAAATAAAGGAGTAAGTCCTTGGGAGATGAACTTAGTCAACACAGAGGCTCTTGTGCATCAGCACTGTCAGCAGCAACCTCAGTCATTGTCACAAATGCAGTGAAGACTCAAGAAAAAAATATGTTGTTAGTTTTGCTGAAGATGATAGGACTTTTCAACCAAGTAGTACATTAGACTCCACATTAGATCTAGACTTATCGAGTCAAGAGACCCGATATCTTACCCTAGGTATCCAGACTGGTCAGCGTTTTTAATGCTTCCTTCCCTACCTATGTACAAGGTCAAAGGCATTCCATTAAAATCCATGACAGCTTATCTCTTTAACTCAATTTATCCAGACTCTCACTCCCACCCTCTGGCTTTTCTCATTTTTGTCTAGTCCCTAGTTTCTGTTCCATGGCCTCACATCTGGACAAGAGAAGTTTGCATCATTCACTCAGTTTTATTGAGTTCATACTATATGCCAGCTACAAACTCCCCAAAGTCAGTGATAGCTATGCTAAGCTATTGGGGCAGGAAGTTGATGGTGGTGAGGGGCTGGGAAGGAGAAGAAAGGAGAAGAAAGTTCAGACAAATAAATAGGTCTGGGCAAAGCACACATGTTAAATAAAAAGTTATCACAAAATTAAAAGCAGTTTAGTATGGCTAGACTGCAGAGTATGCTGGGAAAGGTGAAAGAGATGAAGCTGAAAGGGTAGCCACAGGATAACAGTGGCTGTGGGATGGAGAATCCTGATTCTGCCACCTACTAGCTATGTGACCAATCTCAGTTTCTTAATCTGCAAGACGGAGATAACAATTCCTACTTCCTGTAGCACTTGGTTTTCATCATTTGGTAGGTGCTTAAACATTCTTCGAGTCTGAATCCTGGAATATAATGGAAGGATGGAAACTGAAAAAGCATGTGACAGTGGGATTGGACAGTTTCCCTATAGGATGTTCAGGGACAAGAAAAAGTAGATTTTTGGAGCTGTCTAGAGTTTCTAGTCTGGCATCCAATCAGATGACAGGCCAGGTTCAGTTCAAGTACCCAAGTATGGTTTCAGTTCAAGTACCTGTTATGGTTTCTAAAATTCAGAGCATAGAATCACCCCAGCAGCTTCCTCACACCTCATGCTGTGAGTTCTGCACAGAGCCCTAAGAAAGTTGTCAGCCATGAGATTCTTTCCCCTCCAATGCAAACACACATGGCACAGGCATATGATTCCCATCTGGATCCACCCCCGACTTCCGGCCAGGAGGCTGCTGTGTAGGCAGGACCGTCTGCCTTTGAATTTGCCAGCCTAACCCGGTACCCTGAGCCAGCCCTTTCCAAGCAGTAACACACAGACCTGGCAAAATTCACACTTCTGTAAATTCTTTTCGGGGACCTATCCATCTCTACATTTTCCTTGCCTTGTCAGAAGAGGTTGACCTGGGCCAGGCACAAGTTTGCTCAGAACAAACAAATGGGTATTTATTTCTGGAAGAGAACAGTCAGCCTTTTCTTTAATCTAAGGAACAGATGCTGGCTCAGGAGGAGAATGGGCTGAAAGTCCCACACATCACTCTAAGGCCATAGGATCAAGAATTGTTATTCAAAGCAACAGATCCCCCACTCCCCTCAGGTTCCCTGATGGCATCAGTGCCCAGCCACTGCA
This sequence comes from Eschrichtius robustus, assembly GCF_028021215.1. Taxonomy (NCBI): domain Eukaryota; kingdom Metazoa; phylum Chordata; class Mammalia; order Artiodactyla; family Eschrichtiidae; genus Eschrichtius; species Eschrichtius robustus. Next base: position 41,182,193 of record NC_090826.1, read on the forward strand.
GAATTATTACCATCATCATCTCTGCTGGATTCTATGCCCCAGTCAAATTGGCGGCATTCCTTCTATTTGCAAACAGATTGCAAAATAAGAACCCCAGGAAGGATGAAGGCTGGCCAGGCTCCAAGGACCTTCAGAAGCGATCATGCTAAATCAGGGTTGCTTCCTACTCTCTGAACAGCAGCAGTTACTAGCACTACCTCCCAATGGCCCTGGATCACTGGGATGCCCGGCCTCTCCTCCCTCCCTCTTCCTTCCTGGAATAAGCAGCCTAAAAAAAAGAGAGAGAGGGCAGAACTTCCTGGGAAATTATAAGAAAGAATCTATCATTGGGGTCCTAAACTATTCATGAGCTACCTGACAGGAGAGCTTGGAACAAAGCACCAATAGAAACTTCAACTCATTTTCCTCAGGATTCTAAACTTTACACCTCTTCTTTGCCTTAGTCTGTCATTCATGGTCCTCTACAATCTAGCCACTTGTGTGCATATCCAGCCTTCTCTCCTAAACTGATCCGTCCTCTCCTGCCCATAACCCTTCATTCAGTCCCTTGTTCACTTATCATCAAACATGAGCAAAGGATAAAAGAATAGTAACAATGGTTACTGTCATTTCTAAGTGCTTATTGTGTAACAGGCTGTGTGACAAGTGCTTTACACATATTTTTTAGTTTAATTCTAAAAAAATTAAAACCCAAGAGGTATGCTCTATTATTATCCCCATCTCACATTTGAGGAAACTGAGGCTCAGAGATTGTAAGCACCTTGCCTAAGATCATAAAACTAATATGTGAGATGTCTGGATAAAAATAGCATTATTACCTGAAACAATTTTTCTGAACTAGATCTTACTATCCCCCTTTTACAGGTGAGGACATGTCCAGAGGTTTAGTAACACACTCATGGTAGACTGGAGTTCTGTTTAAGACCTGTCTGGTTCCAAAGCCCTTACTCTTAACCATTACTACTCATCTTCAAAATGGAGATTAAATTAGCTACCATCTTCCCTCAGGGAAGAGAGAAAAACATCTATCTCACCTAACTTAATGACTCAAGTAAGATAGTGTCAATGAAAATATATTGTAAACTGTAAGGCAATGTTCGAAGTCAGTTATAACTGATATTACTTACTTCCATGGTAGAACATATTTTATTTATTTGCTTTAGTAGACAACTTGCTTTTTCTTCCTTTCCAAACTGTATATCTTTTTACTTCCTTTTCTTTTCATTTCACACTAGCTAGGACATCCAATACATACAGTGTTGAATAGGAATGGTGAGAGGCACAGGCTTGCCTTCTTCCTGATCTCATGAGGAAAACATCCAGTTTCTCACCATCAAGTGCAATGCAAGCTATAGGATTTTTTTTGTAGATGTTCTTTATCAAGTTGAGGGAATTCACCTCTAGTCCTAGTTGTTGAGAGGTTTTTTTGTTTATTTGTTTTAAAATCAGGAATGGGTGTTGAATTTAGTCAAATGTTTTTCTTATTTTACTGATATGGTAGATGACATTAATTTTCAAATATTGAACCAGTTTTGCACCCCTGTTAATAAATCCCACTTGGTCATGGTACATAATTCTTTTTACACATTGCTGGATTCAATTTGCTAAGATTTTGTTTGAGTATTTTTTGTATCTATATTCATGATTGATATTGGTTTGTAGTTTTCCTTTCTTGTAATGCTTTTATCTGGTCTTGGTGACAATTTTTTTTTTATCATATAATAAAAGTAAATATTGGGACTTCCCTGGTGGTGCAGTGGTTAAGAATCCGCCTGCCAATGCAGGGGACACGGGTTTGAGCCCTGGTCCAGGAAGATCCCACACGCCACGGAGCAACTAAGCCCATGCACCACAACTACTGAGCCTGCGCTCTAGAGCTACAACTACTGAGCCCGTGTGCCTAGAGCCTGTGCTTCGCAACAAGAGAAGTCACCGCAATGATAAGCCCGCGCACCGCAAGGAAGAGTAGCCCCAGCTCACCCGGAACTAAAAAGAAAGCCCGCACGCAGCAACGAAGACCCAATGCAGCCATAAATAAATAAATAAATAAATGTAAATATTCTTCTTCTAACCCTCTTTTAGTAATTTGTGCACTTCCCTAGAAATGGAAGTTTAGGAGTCAAGTTCCAGATCCAGCCTGTAATTGCAGATGTAGTAAAGGGAAAGAGCAGAGAATTCGGAGTCAAACAAACCTGAGTTTGAATCCCAGTTCTGCCATTACTTTGTGACCTAAGTCAGTATTTCACTCCAGCAGACCTCTGTTCCTTAACTGGTAAAGTAAGAAACAATAATTTCTTCCTTGCAACGTTATGCTGAGAATGTAAAAAACAAAACAAAAACAGAGGCTAGATATATGGCATTAAAACATAATGACACAAAAAATCATTTTAAAAATCTTACTTGACAACAAAACCAGAGAAGAGTTGGTATGTTTTTATAGCTGTTCCTTGAACAGGAGACACACAGGTATTCAGCCATGGAAACCATAACTAGCTCATCATGCTGTTGTGCATACTCTGATAGAATGCCTTCTTGAAACTCAATGCCTGGCTAATTATTTTTTAATGCTCACAACTCAGCTTTGGTATCCCCCTCCTCCAGAGAGCCTTTCTTGACCCCAAGTCCTGGTTAGAAATCCCTCCTTTGTGTTTGCACTACTTGTGCTTGCCTCTCTCATAACTGTAATGACTGATTTCACTCTCTGGATATAATCTCTTTCTCCCACTAGATTGTGAGCTCCTTGAGGACAACAATCATGCCTTGTTCATTTGTGGTACATAACAGGTGCTCAGATAAAGTCTGCTAATTTAATAAGAAAAGAAAGGCCCTTTGGTATCAATATCCATTGTGAAGTAGATGTTCTCCAATCAGTATCTCTTAATTCACAGCATCATTTCTGTTGGCTAAATTATTCCTCACTGCGGAACAATTAGACCCTCTTCTGATTACCTCTTCAGCAGTTAGTTCTTCATTGCAAGGTGAACTTTTCTCTTTTCTTCCTCCCCCTTTTCCCCCTTTCCTTGTATAGCAAACCAACTGAGGAGTAGTAATTATGAGAAAATCTACACTATAATTATTGTAGCACTTTACTTTGTATTGACATCTGTGAAAGAAAGAACTCTAGGAGTTGATGAACAATGATGTTTTTTCCTACTTTTCTTTCAAATGCACATTTTTACTTTAAAAATATCATCATTTTTGACACATGTCTTAACAGTTTTGAAATATCTAGATTTTATATTTTGGGGAAACTCTTGAAACATAAAAGGTATTAGACTGCTAGAGTTGGAAGGAAACTTAGAGCTTATTAAGTTTGATTCTCTTATCTTATATCAGTGAAACTGAGTTTCCCCTGGCGGATGTGACACCTAATGTCACACAGAATTGGGGAAAGAGTGGCACTGAAAAATACATACAGGCAGTGAAAAATACATACAGGCATCAGAAGATTTTGGGTCACATAGCCTCTCTGAGGTTCAGTTTCTCCCTCTAAAATACTGTTAATAACGTCTGCCACATAGAACATTGTGAGGATTAAGGGAGTTCACATATGGAAAGCACTCAACTGACCTAACACATGAGAGTTTTATCCTATAATGACAGTTATTTTTATTATAATTCATAGTAAATAAGGACTAGAATCTAAGGCCCTTTCTTTCTGCTATACAATGTAGCCTTTTTAAGTAAGTTCAACTTTTCTACCAAAGAGGATAGCAGCCAAATCCATACCAAACAGGAAGAAAGTAGGTGAGAGAGAGAGAGGAGAGAGAAGAGGAAGGGTGGAGAGAAGGAGGGGAGGAAAAAAGTAAAGTGGATGGACTTCAGCTTAAAGAATTCAACTGGACACACTGTATTGTTCAATCTAAGATTCCATGCACATGAATACTCAAGGACTTCAGTCTGAGCTATTTAGATAGAAAATCTGGGAATTTATCACTTGAGGGACCCTTGACATGGTGACTGAAGCAGGCAAGCAGGTGCGGGGGACTGATCCAGAGGTCACCTGTAGATGGTTATCACTACCCGGCTCTGCCTAAAATATAGGAAGGTGAACGGGACTTGGAAAATAGGCAGAAGCCACAAAGAAAACTCATCCTGATCACCCCCTGAAACACTTTATTTTTATCCAGTAGTCCACAAGTGTCAGGTAGGATAAAGTATGTTTCAGTTCTGCTATCTGTCCCAAATGACAACATTGTTCCCCTCAATGAACCTCGCTTTCAATATCTGAAGAATACGGGCAATGCCTAATCAGTAGGGTTATTGTGAAAGTGAAAATAAAAATAAGTGGTGTATATAACAGTAATGTTCATATTATAAATCAACTTACAAATGTTAGACATAATTATTACTAAAACTGTTTTTCTAGAATATTTTTTCACCAATGGACTTTACTAAGATGCCAGCATATCATGAAATTAGCACCTAGTATAAACTATTATATTTATTATAACTTTTTATGGCCACGTATAAATATTGACAAATACGTATATTATCCTTTTTGTACTTACTAATGTTTTAGTAAGTTGCACTAAATTTATTAACTGTACTTACATTTACTGAGTATCTTCTATGTGCTGACGCAGCACTTAACAGATATGAACTAATTTAATCCTCACAATGCTATAAAATGGGTATTGTTGTCCTCATTTTACAGAATAAGAAACTTAGGCCAGAGAAGTTAAATAACCAAAAATTATTTTTATTAGAGCTGTTACGTGAACCTAAGCAGTCTGGCTCCAATCTCAACTTGTACAGTAAATTGTATGTAATGAAATTATTTCATTTTTATTTCTAGTATTACACTGGCATCTGTTTTAAGCGTCTCTTTAAATTCAATCTATTGGCATGTGTAATAAGTTATACACACATTATAGGAAATGTGACTTTCTTAAAAAGAAATCAATTAATCCTTTATGATGTCATTAAAGAAGATCAACATTTACTTTATCATGTAGTTGATATTTTCATTACTGGTCTCAGAAAGTAATAGAAAGTCATCATTCTTATGGTATAACATTGAGCTATGTTCAGAATTCAGAATTTCTGGTTCCCCTTACCCAGGTCAGTGAAAGGCCTTTCCATCTCTCTTGCTATAGATTGAATATTTCTGCCTACCCCCCTCCCCATTTCATACTCTGAAATCCTAACCCTGAAGGTGGTGGAATTAGGAGAGGGGGCCTTTGGGAGGCAACGAGATCATGAGGGCACAGCTCTCATAAAAGGGATTAGTGCCCTTATAAAAGAAGCCCAAGAAAATTCTCTTGGTCCTTCTGCCATGTGAGGTTACAGTGAGAAGACTGTCGTCTATAAGGAAGCATGTCTCACCAGACACTGAATCTGTTGGTGCCTTGATCTTGGACTTCCCAACCTCTAGAGCTATGAGAAATACATGTCTGTTGCTTAAAAGCTACCCAGACTACAGTATCATTATAGCAGCCCAAATGGACTGAAAAAGAAAATGGGTTCTGAGAATGGGGTGCTACTGTAATAAATACCTAAAAATGTGGAAGCAGCTTTGGAATTGGGTAATGGGTAGAGGCTGGAAAATTTTGGAAGTTCATGCTAGAAAAAGACTACATTGCTGTGAAGGGACTGTTAAAGGCTCAGAAGGAGAGGGGGAGAACCCTAAAGAAAGCCTCAGTCTTCTTAGAGAATACCTAAGTGGTTGTGAACAGAATGTTGGTAGAAATTAGGACAATATTAATCAAAAGGGAAACAGAACTCGAAAATTTAGAAAATTCTCAGCCTATCCATACTGGAATGGAAAAGAACAGGAGAGAAGACAAATTTGATAAGGAGATTCGTAAAGATCAGCCATCTAAACAGATGCCGGAGCTACTGTCCAAAACAATGGAAGAATGACCCTGAAGGTGTTTTTGAGATCACTGGGGCTGCCCCTTCCATCACAAGCCCGGAGTGCAAGGGCCTGTGGAGATAAATTCGGTTTATAACATTGTATAAGTTTCATGTGTACAACATTACTTTTCAACTTCCATACACACCAGAGGTCCCCAAGCTTTTTGGCACCAGGGACAAGTTTCATGGAAGACAATTTTTCCACGTACTGGGCGGGAGGAGGGGGGATGGTTTCGGGATGATTCAAGCACAGTACGTTTATTGTGCACTTTATTTATTAAATTGTAATATATAATGAAATAATTATACAACTCACCAAAATGCAGAATCAGTGGGAGCCCTGAGCTTGTTTTCCTGCAGCTTGATGGCCCCATCTGGGGGTGACGGGAGACAGTGACACCCGACGTGTGTTGCTTATGTCCAGTCTACTCTGTAATCTTGTTTTTGTTGCTGTCACTGCTGAAAACCCTGCTTCACAAAGATAGGACGTTGGAAGTGGAAGCAGGCTTTTGAGTGCTTTTGTGGCAATCTCAGGATACTCTGCCTTGACTTTAATCCAGAATGTATGGAGATTTGAAGTTGTCTCAAACATACTTTTAAGGCCACCGTCATTTGCGATCTCAAGCAACTGATCCTCTTCTAGCACGGACAAAGTCGATTCACCTGGCTTATTCACAAATGGATCGCGGATCCATTCCTTCTCCGTTTGGGGGGTCTTTTGTGGTTGGGAAGTAATGCTCAAACTCTTTTGAAAGCTGAGATAGGTGATCATGCACCAGCTGGGAGAAAGAAGGCCCTGGCTCAGTCTCTTTCAAAATCTCTGCTATTGTTTGAAACATGTCAAAAATCCCAATGTTCACTCGTCGCCCAAATAATTCCAGTTTGGCTTTGAATGCAGCCACTTTATCTGCCGACTTGAACACAGTTATCGTTCTCCCCTGAAGTGACACATTGAGTTCACTGAGCAGGTTGAATATGTCACACAAGTAAGCAAGTTTGCGACCCATTCTGTGTCACTGAAATGTGCTGCCAGTGGTGACTTTTCTAAAAGAAATCTCTGGAGCAGCTCTCGTAACTCAAAAACTCTGACCAGTGATCTACCTTTAGAAAGCGATCTCACTTCTGCATATAAGATGCGTGTGCCCTACGTCCACCTCCTCACAGAGCTGTGTGAACAGACGTGAGTTAAGGGCATGTACTTTAATGTGGCTGATAATTTTAATCACATCCTGCAAAACGTTAAGTTCAGCTGACATTTTTAGGCTAGCCAGCATTTCTCTATGGATGACACAGCGTGTAGACTTACATTCAGAAGTGGCCTCTTTGATCCGAGTAGTGAAACCAGAAAGCTGTCCAGTCATGGCAGCTGCTCTGTCTGTGCATATACCGACACAAAATGACCCATTCAGTTTTCCTGATATGTAATCATTCAAAGACTTGAACAGTTCTGCCGCTGTGGTGTTGGTTGGCAACAAAAGTGCACATAACATATCCTCATGCACATCCTCCTGAAAAATATATCGCACAAAAACAAGCATTGTTGCCTTGTTGTCAACATCGGTAGACTCGTCACCCTAGATCGTGTACCACAGTGACTCATTAATCCTCTCTAACAATTGTGCCTCAATAGCCTCTGCTATTTCATCAATTCATCTAGTTATGGTGCTAGCCGAAAGAGGAACTCGTACCACCTTTTGAACTGCAGCCTCCTAAAAGTTCATGACAAACATCCTTTGCAGCAGGAAGGATCAACTCGTCACCAATAGTAAAAGGCTTCTTAGCTTTAGCAATGTGGTTAGCCACTAAGAGTGATTCTCTCACTGCAGACACATTTGATGAAGTGGTGGCCTTCATCAAATAATTGCTTCTATTCTTCGTGTTCACGTTTTTTTCTTTTGAAAAACTCCAAAGGCTTGTCTTTTAGTGTAGGGTGCTTGGTCTCCATGTGGCAAAGCAGTTTTGAAGGTTTCATGGCTTCCTCGTATAGCCAGTCACCACATATTATACAAAGTGAGCTTGGAGAATGTGAATCACCTGTTGCAATGAACCCGTAATTGAAGTAGGACTCTTGGTATTTTCTTTTAAATGCAGCTTTCTTTTTGTTGGCAGCCTTAGAGTCTTCTGCTGTCTCATCATTGGGTCTTTCCCCCTTTACAAAGAAGCTCTCCAGCAATGTTTGTTTTTTACTCATTTTGGCTAGGGTTAGCTTGTGGGCTTACCAAAACTGTGACTGAGACAAGTGCCCAGTGCGGGAAAGAGGCATGCACGGAAGAGGTAAATAAAATAATGGGCAGGCCACTCATGGACTAAAATAAGTGTCGGATTCTGACTTAAAGCCTGCCACCAGATGCAGCTGTGAAACTCAAGTACATCAACTCACTTGCCACTATAAAGCCTGCCACCACATGCAGCTTAATTGTCACTTCCCACTCACTGATAGGGTTTTGATATGAGTCTGCAAACGATTTATTATGGTCTCTGTGCAGTCAAACCTCTCTGCTAATGATAATCTGTATTTGCAGCCACTCCCCAGTGCTAGCATCACTGCCTCAGCTCCACCTCAGATAATCAGGCATTAGATTCTCATAAGGAGCACGCAACCTAGATCCCTCACATGTGCAGTTTACAGTAGGGTTCATGCTCTTATGAGAATCTAATGCTGCCACTGATCTGACAGGAGGCGGAGCTCAGGTGGTAATGTGAGTGATGGGGAGTGGCTGTAAATACAGATGAAGCTTCACGTGCTCACCCGCCACTCACCTCCTGCTGTGCGGCCCGGTTCCTAACAGGCCATGGACCCCTGATATACACTACATCATGGTCACCACCAAAAGTTTAGTTTCCATCCATCACCATACAGTTGACCCATTTTGTCTATTTAGCCCTCCCTCTATCCCCCTTCCCCTCTGGTAACTGCTACTCTGTTCTCTGCATCTATGCATTTGGTTTGGTTTGGTTTGCTTGTTTGTTCATTTTATTATATTCAACATATGAGTAAAATAATACAATATTTGTCTTTTGGATTTTAAGTTGATGCTGGAATGCATTAAGACGTTTAGGGCTATTAGGAAAGAATGAATGAATTTTCCATGAGAGAAGGACATGAATTTGGGGGTGGGGGGGCAGAGGCAGAATACTACAGATTGAATGTTTTTATCCCCCTCTCCTCCTGCAAAATTCACATTTTAATATCCAAATCTTCAAGGTGATGAAATTAGGAGGTGGGGCCTTTGGGAGTTGATGAGGTCATGAGGGCTCTGCCCTTATAAAACAAGCTCAAGAAAGCTCTCCTGACCCCCTTCTGCCATGTAAGGTTACAGTGAGAAGATGGCCATCTATGAGGAAGTGGGCCCTCACCAGACACCAAATCTGCTGGGGCCTTATCTTGGACTTCCCAAACTCCAGAGCTGTGAGAAATACATTCCTGTTGTTTATAAGCCACCTAGTCTATGTTGTTTTCTTATAGTAGCCCGAATGGACTAAGACATCTTTCATATGAATGTTTTATTTATATAGAAGTCTTTTAAAAGGTAAGGAAGGGATCTGTTCAGTCACTGAGCAAAAAAATTCTATAGCTGCAGAAAAATTCTATACATGATATCCTTTATAACATAAGCTTAAAAATTGTTGGTTTGCAAAGATCAAAGATCAGAAACCCACTCAAGCTTCCTTCAGGAAAGTGGGGTTTATTGTAAGAATGCTAAAGATGTCAGGTTCCCAAATATGGGCTGCATTGTTATTAAAAACCAGTCAGACAGTTTCTGCCCCTTTCTTCCTTGCAGTTTCTCATTTCTGCTGTGTTCATTTCATTCTTCTCTCTCTTTAATAGGCTTTTATACTCAACTACTTCCATGTGGACATGATAGCCTCTACAAAATCATAGCCTCAGGTGCAAATCAATGAGACTTTCTAGCTGTTTCTCATAGTCCTCTAATTTCCAGGGAGAGAAAATGTGACTGGTTTAGCTTGGATAAGGTAATTATTCCTCTATTCTGGGGTTGAGATCACATGGTATACATGGTTGTCTCTTCTAGGCTATGATAAGTTCTTTTAGAAGGTTGTGTGGGGATAGAGAAGAAATGATGTGAATCTCAAACAGAGTATTATTTATCTGAAAACTTAGTATTACGGTACTGCTTATTTCCTGTTTCAGTTTGCATTTTCTTGAGAACATGTCTCTGATCTCACCTAGACTGATTAACTTGTGGAGATACTATGGCAATTTTCATCACCATAATTCTTTACTGTTTGTGACATTTATCAGATGAGAAAGTGGAGGCCAAGAAAGTTTGGGTCATTTGTATGAGGGCAAAATGAAGAGGAATGATCCTCTTCTCTCTCCACTAAACTTGTGTCTCAAATGTGGCCAGATCCTCTTTGAATATCCTCCAAATCCGTAATTTTGGAGTATGCAAATATTTAGTACCAGATAAAGCTGGGAAAGTAGAATTTCTCTGGATGGAGATTCTCATGTTCTCTTGAACCTTGCCATCTTGTATTCTCTTGTGACAAATGGAAATTCCCATATGTGGCAAGTCTGTCACTTTTTCAATGCCTCAACCAGAAACCACTGGTTCTGCCACTGACCACTCCTACCCAGCACCCTGACGCTTAACAAGGAGATACAGCTTAGTCTACTTGATAAACTCCAAAATGATCTGATGCGGTGAAAAAACATAGACTTTAAATAGGAACACACCTGGGTCAGAATTCTACTTCACCATATGTAATCTGTCTGGCTTCTGATTCCTCATTTGTAAAATAAAAGCAGTGAAGGATCCCCACCTAATAGGGTTAATGGGAAGATTAGAGACATTGCAAGTATAACGCCTGGAACAATAAATCATATAAATTCATTTACATTTCCCAAATTTATTCTTTGAGTGCCTACCAGTGCTAGCCTACTAGCTTAACAATGTGTTAAGCTAAGTTCATTGCTACCATGCTTCAGAGATGCATAGCTGCTTCTCCAGTCAGACATTCTGTTAGTAGGAGATTAAAGGTTACTCACTCCTCCTGGGGATTCTCAAGTAGTCACAAATGAATTTAAGAAAAAATTCCCCAGTCTGATGAGACACATCATCTGTGCTCATCTATGGGGTTAGCCAAACATGCATCTGAGGAAAGGATACTCAGACAAAGGGAACAGATAGGAGGATGTCTGGAATACTCAAAGAAGAGCAAGTGATCAGTGTAGCAGGAACAGGGTGAGTGAGGGACAAAATAATGAGATAAGGTCATGAGGTCAGAGAGGAAGGGGCCGGGGTGGGGGGCGCAGATTAAGTAGTTCTAAATCATTTTAAGATCATTTTATTCTGAGTAAAGTGGAAAGTTATTGGAGAGTTTTGAGCAAAAGGCAAAACATGATCTAATTTATGTTTGAAAAGATAGCCCTGGCTACTGTTTTAGCAATAGAGGCACAAGTAGGAAGGCACAAGTAGAATCAGAAAGACCATTTATGAGGCTGTTGCAGTAATCCAAGCAAGAGATAATAGTGCTCAGTCTAGGGCAGTGTGGGTGGAAAAGCCAATTGGATTTTCTAAAAGATTAGGTGTAGGAGGTAAGAATTTAAGAGATATAGGGCTGCTGTTCAGACTTTGTTCTAACTGATCAGAAAATTCTGTCTAAATTGTGGTCGTGATCAATGGAATCATATAAGCCTCTCTTTAATCTTTTTACCTAAAATAAACTTTGAAGGATAAGCAGAATTTGATTAGAGGAGAAAGATTCTGATCCTCTGACACTCCTTTAAGCCATTAAGGTGACCCTGAAACACACATGACTCTATGACTATCACTGAATTTCTGGCCTCAAAGGAGGAGGCACAAGCTGTTAAGTTGGCTTATATTTATTCATCACTTTCTGTGTGTCAGGCGCTATTCTAAGCACCTCAAAACAAACAAACAATATAAATAAACCACTTCTGTAGTACACATTATTATTATTCTCCATACAATGAATAAAGAAACTGATGCTCAGAGAGGTTAAGAAATGTGTCTGAGGTCATATAATGAGTAAGTTGGGGAGTTGAAATTTAAACCAGGCAGCCAGGCTCCAAAACTCTCTCATTAACCACAATACTATATACATACTAAAGACTTCTCTAAGCCACCATTTTCTCACATGGAAGTTGGGATAATAATATTATCTACTTTAGAATGTTGTTGTGAACATAATAAGAATGATTATTTAGCCCTCAAATTAATAATAAATAGCTATCAATTTTATCACATGATGTAATAGCTGATAAAAAATTAGGACCATTATTTTTATTGGGTTCTCACATAATTATTCCCATTTTGTATATTAGTAAATTGAGGCTCAGTGGTTCTTAAATGATTTGTCATGTCACAGAGGTAAGGGACAGGATTTGATTTCAATTTGATTTCAATTCTTCTTGTTGCCTGTAATAGATGAAGCTTCAATACAGAGATATGCAAGGGCACTAAATGCTGTCTAAAGTTCCCAGAAACACTATTTAATGTCTTATAAAAGCCTGTGATTTAAATGGACCTACATATAAGAATAAATAGCTTCTCCATATATTAGCAAAACCCAGTTCCAAAATATAATAGAAAAAATATCTAATGCTCAATAGCAATAAAAATAGAAACCACCTCCAAATAAACTTAACAAAAAATGAAGACTTGCTTAAATAAAGTTACCCAACTCTAGTATGAACAGAAAAAGATAAAACACACTATTTTCTGGATGGAAAGACAATATCATTATATGTCAACTCTGCTCAAATTATCCTATAGATTAAACATGACTTCAATAAAAATGTCAAATATATTTTTAGAATGTGAAAGATTTAATTCAAAAAATCGTCTTTCAAAACACAAGAGAATAGTCAAGAACACTTTTTAAAAAAAAGAGTAATAAAGAGGGACATGCTCAAGTAATAAAATACATTACAAACTTATAGGTATTAAAACTATATTCTAATGACACAGAATACATTTTTCAACAAACAATGATGAATAACTAGCTAATCATTGACAAAAAAGTAAATTTAGGTCCCTATGTCTAACTTAACTAGCCAAAATATAGTAAATTAAAGATTAAATGTAAAAGATGGAGGAGGAGGGAGTGGAGGAGAGGAAGAAAAACCAAGTAAAGCCACAGAGACTTTAAAGAGAGTATAATTGAACAATTTGCTATATACTCTTGAAGGAAAGGGTCTTTCTTTGTTTAACCACAAAGAAATGAGTTCCAAGGAAATGACTTATGGATTTGACAATTTGAAAATGAAAACCTCTGAACATCAAAAAATACTTTGAAGAAAACTGAAAGGTAAATAATAAAGTGGGAAAATACATCCAGTTCTATAAAACAGAAAAAGAATTAATTTACTCAATATAAAAAACTTTCACTTAAGATAATGGAAAAGTATGCCACAGACTGGGAGAAAATATTCACAAAATACATAACAGATAATGGAATGGTATCCAAAATACACAAAGAAATCTTAAAACTCAGCAATAAGGAAACAAACAACTCAATTAATAAACAATGCGCTAGAGATCTGAAAAGATACCTCACCAAAGAAGACATGGATGGCAAATAAGCATATTAAAAGATGCTCCACATCATATGTCATCAGGGAATTGCAAATTAAAATGACAATGATATACTGCTATGAACCTATTAGAATGGCCAAAATCCAAAACGGTGACAACACCAAATGCTAGTGAAGATATGAAGCAACAGGAACTCTCATTTATTGCTGATGAGTATGCAAAATTTACAGCCACTTTGGTAGACAGAGTGGTGGTTTCTTACAACACTAAATGTATTCTTACCATAGGATCCACCAATCGTGATCCTTGGTATTTACACAAATAAGCTGAAAACTTATGTCCACACAAAAACCTGCACACACATGCTTATAGAAGGTTTATTCATAATTTCTAAAACTTGGAAGCAAGCAAGATGTCCTTCAATAGGTAAATGGATAACCTATGGTAATTTATACAATGGGATATTATTCAGCAATAAAAAGAAATGAGCTATCAAGTCATGAAAAGACAGAAAGGAAACAAACGTGCATTGCCATGTGAACATAGCATGTAGTATGAAAAGACTACATACTGTACGATTCCAACTATATGACATTCTGAAAAAGGCAAAACTATGCAGACAGTAAAAAGATCAGTGGTTGTTAGGGGGTTGGGAGAAGGGAGGGAGAGAGGGATGAGTAGGTGAAGCATAGTGGATTTTTAGGGTAGTGAAACTATTATTCCGTATGAAACTCTAATGATGGTTATATGTCATTATACATTTGTAAAAATCAATAGGATGTACAACATAAAGAGTGTACCCTAGTGTACACTATAGACTTCAGTTGATAATATTTTTATTGATATTGACTCATCAAGTATAATAAACATGCTGCACTAATACAAGATGTTATATAATAGGGGAAATTCAGGGGAGTGGCAAGGGGTGTATATGGTAACTCTCTGTACTATTTGTTCAATTATTTTTTGTAAACCTAAAACTGCTCAAATAAAAATTGTATCAGTTTTGTTAAAAGCTCTCACAACCAAGAAAAAATCATCACTATTATGAGAGAGACAGACAGAGACAGAGAGAGAAAGACAGAGAGAGAGAGAAGGGTGATTCAGGATGTGGGGGACATGTATAGGAGAGTTGTAAAAGGAAAAAAAAAACCAAACAAAACAAAATTACAGAGTGCCATTAGTCCTAAAATGTCTAATCTAACCAGTTAAGAATGCTTCATCATTAAGAAAAGGGTTTTTAATTTTGGTAGTAATCAGGCTGACACATTTATACACTGCTGGAGTGGGTATAAAATGGTATAAATTGGAGAGCATTTGATTAACATGGCTCAGAAGTGTTTTAAATATATTTAGCCTCAATTCCATATATGGGAATTTGGTGTAACTCAATAATCATAGTGAACAACAACCTCTCTATTGTTTATTCTAGAACTTAATTGCCCAATACCAAGGGATTGATAAAATGAACTATGATGGAGCCAAAAAATTATCTCCTGAGAATCCTTTAAAAGAATGTTATACAAAAATATTTAGGGGGCAGGAGAGAAGATGGCGGAAGAGTAAGACGCGGAGATCACCTTCCTTCCCACAGATACAGTAGAAATACATCTACACGTGGAACTGCTCCTACAGAACACCCACTGAGCGCTGACAGAAAACGTCCGACCTCTAAACAGGCAAGAAACTACCCCCGTACTTGGGTAGGGCAAAAGAAAAAAGAAATAACAGAGACAAAAGAATAGGGACAGCACCTGCACCAGTGGGAGGGAGCTGTGAAGGAGGAAAGATTTCCACGCACTAGGAAGCCCCTTCGCGGGCAGAGACTGTGGGTGGCAGAGGTGGGAAGCTTCGGAGCCACGGAAGAGAGCGCAGCCACAGGGGTGCGGAGGGCAAAGCGGAGAGATTCCTGCACGGAGGTCAGTGCCGACCAGCACTCACCAGCCCGAGAGGCTTGTCTGCTCCCCCGCCGGGGCAGGCGGGGCTGGGAACTGAGGCTTGGGCTTCAGAGGTCGGATCGCAGGGAGAGGACTGGGGTTGTCGGCGTGAACACAGCCTGAAGGGGTTAGCGCACCACAGCTGGCTGGTAGGGAGTCCGGGAAAAAGTCTGCAGCTGCCGAAGAGGCAAGAGACCTTTTCTTGCCTCTTTGTTTCACGTCGCGCAGGGAGACGGGATTCAGAGCGCCGCCTAAACAAACTCCACAGACCGGCGCGAGCCGCAGCGATCAGCGCGGGCCCCAGAGACAGGCGTGAGACGCTGGGGCTGCTGCTGCCGCCTGCAAAAAGCCTGTGTGTGAGCACAGGTCACTCTCCACACCGCCCCTCCCGGGACCCTGTGCAGCCCGCCACCGCCAGGCTCCCGTGATCCGGGGACAAGTTCCCCGGGAGAACACACGGCGCACCTCAGGCTGCTGCAACGTCACGCCGGCCTCTGCCGCCGCAGGCTCGCCCCGCCTCCTCTGTACCCCTCCCTCCCCGCGGCCTGGGTGAGCCAGAGCCCCCGAAGCAGCTGCTCCTTTAACCCCGTCCTGTCTGGGCGGGGAACAGACGCCCTCAGGTGACCTACACGCAGAGGCAGGTCCAAATCCAAAACTGATCCCCAGGAGCTGTGCGAACAGAGAAGAGAAGGGGAAATCTCTCCCAGCAGCCTCAGAAGCAGCGGGTTAAAACTCCACAAACAACTTGATGTGCCTGCATCTGTTGAATACCTGAATAGACAACGAATCATCCCAAATTCAGGAGGTGGACTTTCGGAGCAGGATATATTAATTTTTCCCCTTTTCCTTTTTTTTGTGAGTGTATATGTATATGCTTCTGGGTGAGATTTTGTCTGTATAGCCCTGCTTTATAATAGCTTTATTTTACTTCACTATATTGTAGCCTCCTTCTTTCTTTCTTTCTATTTTTTCTCCCTTTTACTCTGAGCCGTGTGGACGAAAGGCTCTTGGTGCTCCAGCCAGGCATCAGGGCCGTGCCTCTGAGGTGGGAGAGCCAACTTCAGGACACTGGTCCACAAGAGACCTCCCAGCTCCACGTAATACCAAACGGCGAAAATCTCTCAGAGATCTCCATCTCAACATCAAGACCCAGCTTCACTCAACGACCAGCAAGCTACAGTGCTGGACACCCTATGCCAAACAACTAGCAAGACAGGAACACAGCCCCATCCATTAGCAGAGAGGCTGCCTAAAATCATAATAAGGCCACAGACACCCCAAAATACACCACCAGACGTGGACGTGCCCACCAGAAAAACAAGATCCAGCCTCATCCACCAGAACTCAGGCACTAGTTCCCTCCACCAGGAAGCCTACACAACCCACTGAACCAACCTTAGCCACTGGGGACAGATACCAAAAACAACGGGAACTACGAACCTGCAGCCTGTGAAAAAGAGACCCCAAACACAGTAAGATAAGCAAAATGAGACGACAGAAAAACACAAAGCAGATGAAGGAGCAGGGTCAAAACACACCAGACCTAACAAATGAAGAGGAAATAGGTAGACTACCTGGAAAAGAATTCAGAATAATGATAGTAAGGATGATCCAAAATCTTGGAAATAGAATAGACAAAATGCAAGAAACATTTAACAAGGACGTAGAAGAACTAAAGAGGAACCAAGCAACGATGAAAAACACAATAAATGAAATTAAAAATACTCTAGATGGGATCAATAGCAGAATAACTGAGGCAGAAGAAAGGATAAGTGACCTGGAAGATAAAATGGTGGAAATAACTACTGCAGAGCAGGATAAAGAAAAAAGAATGAAAAGAACTGAGGACAGTCTCAGAGACCTCTGGGACAACATTAAACGCACCAACATTCGAATTATAGGGGTCCCAGAAGAAGAAGAGAAAAAGAAAGGGACTGAGAAAATATTTGAAGAGATTATAGTTGAAAACTTCCCTAATATGGGAAAGGAAATAGTTAATCAAGTCCTGGAAGCACAGAAAGTCCCATACAGGATAAACCCAAGGAGAAACACGCCAAGACACATATTAATCAAACTGTCAAAAATTAAATATAAGGAAAACATATTAAAGGCAGCAAGGGAAAAACAGCAAATAACACACAAGGGAATCCCCATAAGGTTAACATCTGATCTTTCAGCAGAAACTCTGCAAGCCAGAAGGGAGTGGCAGGATATACTTAAAGTGATGAAGGAGAAAAACCTACAACCAAGATTACTCTACCCAGCAAGGATCTCATTCAGATGTGATGGAGAAATTAAAACCTTTACAGACAAGCAAAAGCTGAGAGAGTTCAGCACCACCAAACCAGCTTTACAACAAATGCTAAGGGAACTTCTCTAGGCAAGAAACACAAGAGAAGGAAAACACCTACAATAACAAACCCAAAACATTTAAGAAAATGGGAATAGGAACATACATATCGATAATTACCTTGAATGTAAATGGATTAAATGCTCCCACCAAAAGACACAGGCTGGCTGAATGGATACAAAAACAAGACCCATATATATGCTGTCTACAAGACACCCACTTCAGACCTAGAGACACATATAGACTGAAAGTGAGGAGATGGAAAAAGATATTCCATGCAAATGGAAATCAAAAGAAAGCTGGAGTAGCAATTCTCATATCAGACAAAATAGACATTAAAATAAAGACTATTACAAGAGACAAAGAAGGACACTATATAATGATCAAGGGATCGATCCAAGAGGAAGGTATAACAATTGTAAATATTTATGCACCCAACATAGGAGCACCTCAATACATAAGGCAAATACTAACAGCCATAAAAGGGGAAATCAACAGCAACACAATCATAGTAGGGGACTTTAACACCCCACTTTCACCAATAGACAGATCATACAAAATGAAAATAAATAAGGAAACACAAGCTTTAAATGATACATTAAACAAGATGGACTTAATTGATATTTATAGGACATTCCACCCAAAAACAACAGAATACACATTTTTCTCAAGTGCTCATGGAACATTCTCCAGGATAGATCATATCTTGGGTCACAAATCAAGCCTTGGTAAATTTAAGAAAATTGAAATCGTATCAAGTATCTTTTCCGACAACAACGCTATAAGACTAGATATCAATTACAGGAAAAGATCTGTAAAAAATACAAACACATGGAGGCTACACAATACACTGCTTAATAACGAAGTGATCACTGAAGAAATCAAAGGGGAAATCAAAAAATACCTAGAAACAAATGACAATGGAGATACGACGAGCCAAAACCTATGGGACGCAGCAAAAGCAGTGCTAAGAGGGAAGTTTATAGCAATACAAGCCTACCTCAAGAAACAGGAAACATCTCGAATAAACAACCTAAACTTGCACCTAAAGCAATTAGAGAAAGAAGAACAAAAAAACCCCAAAGCCAGCAGAAGGAAAGAAATTATAAAGATCAGGTCAGAAATAAATGAAAAAGAAATGAAGGAAACAATAGCAAAAATCAATGAAACTAAAAGCTGGTTCTTTGAGAAGATAAACAAAATTGATAAACCATTAGCCAGACTCATCAAGAGAAAAAGGGAGAAGACTCAAATCAATAGAGTTAGAAATGAAAAAGGAGAAGTAACCACTGACACTGCAGAAATACAAAAGATCATGAGAGATTACTACAAGCAACTGTATGCCAATAAAATGGACAACCTGGAAGAAATGGACAGATTCTTAGAAATGCACAAACTGCCGAGACTGAACCAGGAAGAAATAGAAAATATGAACAGACCAATCACAAGCACTGAAATTGAAACTGTGATTAAAAACCTTCCAACAAACAAGAGCCCAGGACCAGATGGCTTCACAGGTGAATTCTATCAAACATTTAGAGAAGAGCTAACACCTATCCTTCTCAAACTCTTCCAAAATATTGCAGAGGGAGGAACACTCCCAAACTCATTCTACGAGGCCACCATCACCCTGATACCAAAACCAGACAAAGATGTCACAAAGAAAGAAAACTACAGGCCAATATCACTGATGAACATAGATGCAAAAATCCTCAACAAAATACTAGCAAACAGAATCCAACAGCACATTAAAAGGATCATACACCATGATCAAGTGGGGTTTATCCCAGGAATGCAAGGATTCTTCAATATACGCAAATCAAACAAGGTGATACACCATATTAACAAATTGAAGGAGAAAAACCATATGATCATCTCAATAGATGCAGAGAAAGCTTTCGACAAAATTCAACACCCATTTATGATAAAAGCCCTGCAGAAAGTAGGCATAGAGGGAACTTTCCTCAACATAATAAAGGCCATATATGACAAACCCACAGCCAACATTGTCCTCAATGGTGAAAAACTGAAACCATTTCCACTAAGATCAGGAACAAGACAAGGTTGCCCACTCTCACCACTATTATTCAACATAGTTTTGGAAGTGTTAGCCACAGCAATCAGAGAAGACAAAGAAATAAAAGGAATCCAAATCGGAAAAGAAGTAAAGCTGTCACTATTTGCAGATGACATGATACTATACATAGAGAATCCTAAAGATGCTACCAGAAAACTCCTAGACCTAATCAATGAATTTGGTAAAGTAGCAGGATACAAAATTAATGCACAGAAATCTCTTGCATTTCTATACACTAATGACGAAAAATCTGAAAGTGAAATTAAGAAAACTCTCCCGTTTACCATTGCAACAAAAAGAATAAAATATCTAGGAATAAACCTACCTAAGGAGACAAAAGACCTGTATGCAAAAAATTATAAGACACTGATGAAAGAAATTAAAGATGATACAAATAGATGGAGAGATATACCATGTTCCTGGATTGGAAGAATCAACATTGTGAAAATGACTCTACTACCCAAAGCAATCTACAGATTCAATGCAATCCCTGTCAAACTACCACTGGCATTTTTCACAGAACTAGAACAAAAAATTTCACAATTTGTATGGAAACACAAAAGACCCCGAATAGCCAAAGCAATCTTGAGAACGAAAAATGGAGCTGGGGGAAACAGGCTCCCTGACTTCAGACTATATTACAAAGCTACAGTAATCAAGACAGTTTGGTACTGGCACAAAAACAGAAATATAGATCAATGGAACAGGATAGAAAGCCCAGAGATAAACCCACACACATATGGTCACCTTATCTTTGATAAAGGAGGCAAGAATATACAGTGGAGAAAAGACAGCCTCTTCAATAAGTGGTGCTGGGAAAATTGGACAGATACATGTAAAAGTATGAAATTAGAACACTCCCTGACACCATGCACAAAAATAAACTCAAAATGGATTAAAGACCTAAATGTAAGGCCAGACACTATCAAACTCTTAGAGGAAAACATAGGCAGAACACTCTATGACATACATCACAGCAAGATTCTTTTTGACCCAGCTCCCAGAGAAATGGAAATAAGAACACAAATAAACAAATGGGACCTAATGAAACTTAAAAGCTTTTGCACAGCAAAGGAAACCGTAAACAAGACCAAAAGACAACCCTCAGAATGGGAGAAAATATTTGCAAATGAAGCAACTGACAAAGGATTAATCTCCAAGATTTACAAGCAGCTCATGCAGCTCAATAACAAAAAAACAAACAACCCAGACATTTCTCCAAAGAAGATATACAGATTGCCAACAGACACATGAAAGAATGCTCAACATCATTAATCATTAGAGAAATGCAAATCAAAACTACAATGAGATATCATCTCACACCGATCAGAATGGCCATCATCAAAAAATCTAGAAACAATAAATGCTGGAGAGGGTGTGGAGGGAAGGGAACACTCTTGCACTGTTGGTGGGAATGTAAATTGATACAGCCACTATGGAGAACAGTATGGAAGTTCCTTAAAAAACTACAAATAGAACTACCATACGACCCAGCAATCCCACTACTGGGCATATAACCTGAGAAAACCATAGTTCAAAAAGAGTCATGTACCAAAATGTTCATTGCAGATCTATTTACAATAGCCAGGACATGGAAGCAACCTAAATGTCCATCGACAGATGAATGGATAAAGAAGATGTGGCACATATATACAATGGAATATTACTCAGCCATAAAAAGAAATGAAATGGAGGTATTTGTAATGAGGTGGATGGAGTTAGAGTCTGTCATACAGAGTGAAGTAAGTCAGAAAGAGAAAAACAAATACAGTATGCTAACACATATATACGGAATCTAAGGAGAAAAAAAAAAAGCCATGAAGAACCTAGTGGCAAGACGGGAATAAAGACACAGACCTACTAGAGAATGGACTTGAGGATATGGGGAGGGGGTGGGGTGAGATGTGACAGGGTAAGAGAGTGTCATGGACATATATACACTACCAAACGTAAAATAGATAACTAGTGGGAAGCAGCCGCATAGCACAGGGAGATCAGCTCGGTGCTTTGTGACCACCTAGAGGGGTGGGATGGGGAGGGTGGGAGGGAGGGAGATGCAAGAGGGAAGAGATATGGGAACATATGGTATGTGTATAACTGATTCACTTTGTTATAAAGCAGAAGCTAACACACCATTGTAAGGCAATTATACTTCAATAAAGATGTTTAAATATATATATATATATATATATATATATATATATATATATTTAATGCGTGGAAAATACTTAGAATGCATTGGCAGGTGGAAGACAAAGTAGGTTTGCAAAATAGTTTCATATTATCTAATTGTTAAGAAAAAAAATATGTACACAATCTTACTTTTTTGACTCTATATCTCTATAACTAAGGTAGCTATGGAGATAAACGAAAAAGTAAAATTCTGCCAACATGCTAACAGTGGTTATTTCTTTTTAATTGAGTTATGAGTTGTTTTTGTTTTCTTCAATTCGATCATCTACATTTTCTATAATTTCTACAACAAATATACATTGCATTTGTAATAAGAAAAAAATATTGTGTTTAAGAGAAAAGGTTCTGGAGAGACGTTCAACATGGCAGAGGATTAAGACATGGAGATCACCTTCCTACCCACAAATACATCAGAAATACATCTACATGTGGAACAACTCCTACAGAACACCTATTGAACACTGGCATAAGACCTCAGACTTCCCAAAAGTCAAGAAACTCCCCACATACTTGGAAAGGGTAAAAGAAAAAAGAAAAAACAGAGAAAAAAGAATAGGGATGGACCTGCACCTCTGGGAGGGAGCTGTGAAGGAGGAAAAGTTTCCACACACTAGGAAGCCCCTTCACTGACACAGACGAGGGGTAGCAGGGGGGAAGCTTCAGAGCATGGAGGAGAGCCCAGCAATAGTGGTGTAGAGGGCAAAGCAGAGAGATTCCCCCACAGAGGATCGGTGCTGACCAGCAATCACCAGCCTGAGAGGCTGGTCTGCTCACCCGCTGGGATGGGTGGGGGCTAGGAGCTGAGGCTGGAGCTTCAGAGGTCAGATCCCAGGGAGAGGACTGGGGTTGGCTGCGTGAACACAGCCTGAAGGGGGCTAATGAGCCACAGCTAGCCAGGAGGGAGTCCACAAAAAAGTCTGGACCTGCATAAGAGGCAAGAGACATTGTTTTGTGGTGTGCGAGGAGACGGGATTCAGAGCACTGCCTAAACGAGCTCCAGAGACGGTGGCAAACCATGGCTATCAGCACAGACACAAGAGACGTGCATGAGACGCTAAGGCTGCTGCTGTAGCCACCAAGGAGCCTGTGTGCAAGCAAAGGTCACTATCCACACCTCCCCTCCCAGAAGCCTGTGCAGCCTGCCACTTCCAGGGTTCCGAGATGCAGGGACAACTTCCCTAGGAGAACACATGGCGTGAATCAGGCTGCTACAATGTCACACTGGCCTCTGCTGCTACAGGCTTGCCCCGAATTCCGTACCCTCCCTCCCCCGGCCTGAGTGAACCAGAGCCTCCTAATCAGCTGCTACTTTAATCCTGTCCTGTCTGGGCTGGGAACAGACACCCTCAGGTGACCTACACACAGAGGCAGGGCCAAATTGAAAGCTGAACCCCAGGGGCTGTGCGAACAAAGAAGAGAAAGGAAAATTTCTCCCAGCAGCCTCAGGAGCAGCAGATTAAAACTCCACAATCAACTTGATGCACCGTGCATCTGTAGAATAACTTAATAGAAAATGAAACATCCCAAAATTGAGGTGGTGGACTTTGGGAGCAACTGTAGACTTGGATTTGCTTTCTGCGTCTAATTTGTTTCTGGTTTTATGTTTATCTTAGTTTAGTAATTAGAGTTTATTATCATTAGTAGATTTGTTTATTGATTTGGTTGCTCTCTTCCTTTTTTTTAATATATATATAGATATATATATATTTTTTCCCTTTTCTCCTTTTGTGAGTGTGTATGTGTATGCTTCTTTTTGTGACTTAGTCTGTATAGCTTTGCTTTTACCATTTGTCCTAGGGTTCTGTCTGTCCGGTTTTTTGGTTTTTTTTTAATTTTTTTTTAAGGATAGTTTTTAGTGCTTGTTATAATTGGTGGATTTCTTTTTTGGTTTGGTTGCTCTCTTCTTTCTTTCTTTCATTGTTTTTTTCTTTTTTTTTTACTTTTTACTTTTTAATAATTTAAAAAAAATTTTTAATTTAAAAACTATATTTTGTTTTATTTTTTCTTCATTTCTTTTTTTCTCCCTTTTCTTCTGAGAAGTGTGGCTGACAGGGTCTTCGTGCTCCGGCCAGGTGTCAGGCCTGTGCCTCTGTGGTGGGAGAGCTGAGTTCAAGACATTGATCCACCAGAGACCTCCTGGCTCCATGTAATATCAAACAGTGAAAGCTCTCCCAGAGATCTCCATCTCAACACTAAGACCCAGCTCCACTCAATGACAAGAAAGCTACAGTGCTGGACACGCTATGCCAAAAAACTAGCAAGACAGGAATACAACCCCACCCGTTAGCAGAGAGTATGCTTAAAATCATAATAAGGTCACAGACACCCCAAAACACATGCCCGGATGTGGTCCTGCCCACCAGAAAGACAAGATTCAGCCTCATCCACCAGAACACAGGCACCAGTCCCCTCCACCAGGAAGCCTACACAACCCACTGAACCAAACTTAAGCACTGGGGGCAGACACCAAAAACAACAGGAACTACGAACTTGCAGCCTGCGAAAAGGACACCTAAAACACAGAAAGTTAAACAAAATGAGAAGACAGAGAAACACGCAGCAGATGAAGGAGCAAGGTAAAAACCAACCAGACCAAACAAATGAAGAGGAACGAGGCAGTCTACCTGAAAAATAATACAGAGTAATGATAGTAAAGATGATCCAAAATCTTGGAAATAGAATGGAGAAAATACAAGAAGGGTTTAAAAAGGAACTAGAAGAACTAAAGAGCAAACAATGATGAACACAATAAATAAAATTAAAAATTCTCTGGAAGGGATCAATAGCAGAATAACTGAGGCAGAAGAACGGATAAGTGACCTAGAAGATAAAATAGTTGAAATAACTACCACAGAGCAGAATAAAGAAAAAAGAATGTAAAGAATTGATGACAGTCACAGGGACCTCTGAGACAACATTAAACACACCAACATTTGAATTATAGGGGTCCCAGAAGAAGAAGAGAAAAAGGAAGGGATTGAGAAAATAGGTAAACAGATTATAGTTGAAAACTTCCCTAATATGAGAAAGGAAATGGTCAATCAAGTCAGGAAGTGCAGAGAGTCCCATACTGGATAAATCCAAGGAGAAACATGCCAAGACACATATTAATCAAACTAATAAAAACTAAATACAAAGAAAAAATATTAAAAGCAGCAAGAGAAAAACAACAACATACAAAGGAATCCCCATAAGGTTAACAGCTGATCATTCAGCAGAAACTCTGCAAGCCAGAAAGGAGTGGCAGGACATATTTAAAGTGATGAAAGGGAAAAACCTACAACCAAGATTACTCTACCCAGCAAGGATCTCATTCAGATTTGATGGAGAAATTAAAACCTTCACAGACAAGCAAAAGCTAAGAGAGTTCAGCACCACCAACCAGCTTTACAACAAACGCTAAAGGAACTGCTCTAGGCAGGAAACACAAGAGAAGGAAAAGACCTACAATAACAAACCCAAAACAATTAAGAAAATGGTAATAGGAACATACATATCAATAATTACCTTAAATGTAAATGGATTAAATGCTCCAACCGAAAGACATAGACTGGCTGAACGGGTACAGAAACAAGACCCGTATATATACTGTCTACAAGAGACCCACTTCAGACCTGGGACACATACAGACTGAAACTGAGGGGATGAAAGAAGATATTCCATGCAGATGGAAATCAAAATGGAGTAGCAATTCTCATATCAGACAAAATAGACTTTAAAATAAAGACTATTACAAGAGACAAAGAAGGACACTACATAATGATCAAGGGATCAATACAAGAAGAAGATATAACAATTGTAAATATTTATGCAGCCAAAATAGGGGCACCTTAACACATAAGGCAAATGCTATCAGCCATAAAAGGGGAAATCAACAGTAAGACAATCATAGTAGGGGACTTTAACACCCTGCTTTCACCAATGGACAGATCATCCAAATGAATATAAATAAGGAAACATAAGCTTTAAATGACACATTGAACAAGATGGACTTAATTGATATTTATAGTACAGTCCATCCATAAACAACAGAATACACTTTCTTCTCAAGTGCTCATGGAACATTCTCCAGGATAGATCATATCATGCGTCAGAAATCAAGCCTTAGTAAATTTAAGAAAATTGATATCGTACCAAGTACTTTTTCCAACCAAAACACTATGAGACTAGATACCAATTACAGGAAACATTCTGTAAAAAATACAAACACATGGAGGCTAAATAATACACTATAAAATAACGAAGAGATCACTGAAGAGATCAAAGAGGAAATCACAAAACACCTAGAAACAAATGCACGACAACCCATAACCTATGGGATGCAGCAAAAGCAGTTCTAAGAAGGAAGTTTATAGCAATACAATCCTACGTCAAGAAACAAGAAACATCTCAAATAACAACCTAAACTTACAGCTAAAGCAATTAGAGAAAGAAGAACACAAAACCTCCAAGTTAGCCAAAGGAGAGAAATCATAAAGATTAGATCAGAAATAAATGAAAAAGAATGAAGGAAACAATAGCAAAGATCAATAAAACTAAAAGATGGTTCTTTGAGAACACAAACAAAACCTATAAACCATTAGCCAGACTCATCAAGAAAAAAAAGAAGACTCAAATGAATAGAATTAGAAAAGAAAAAGGAGAAGTAACAGCTGACACTGCAGAAATACAAAGGATTATTACAGATTACTCCAAGCAACTATATGCCATTAAAATGGACAACCTGGAAGAAATGGACAAATTCTTAGAAAAGCACAACCTTCCAAGACTGAACCAGGAAGATATAGAAAATATGAACAGACCAATCACAAGCACTGAAATTGAGACTGTGATTAAAAATCTTCCAACAAACAAAAGCCCAGGACCAGATGGCTTCACAGGTGAATTCTATCAAACATTTAGAGAAGAGCTAACACCTACCCTTTTCAAACTCTTCCAAAATATGGCAGAGGGAGGAACACTCCCAAACTCATTCTACGAGGCCACCATCACCCTGATACTAAAACCAGACAAAGATGTCACAAAAAAAGAAAACTACAGGCCAATAGCACTGATGAACATAGATGCAAAAATCCTCAACAAAATACTAGCAAACAGAATGCAACAGCACATTAAAAGGATCATACACCATGATCAAGTGGAGTTTATCCCAGGAATGCAAGGATTGTTCAGTATATGCAAATCAATCAATGTGATAAACCATATTAACAAACTGAAGTAGAAAAACCATATGATCATCACAGTAGATGAAGAAAAAGCTTTTGACAAAATTCAACACCCATTTATGATAAAAACCCTCCAGAAAGTAGGCACAGAAGGAACTTACCTCAACATAATAAAGGATATATATGACAAACCCACAGCCAACATCATTCTCAATGGTGAAAAACTGAAACCATTTCCTTTAAGATCAGGAACAAGACAAGGTTGTCCACTCTCACCACTTTTATTCAATATAGTTTTGGAAGTTTTAGCCACAGCAATCAGAGAAGAAAAAGAAATAAAAGGAATCCAAATAGGAAAAGAGAAGTAAAGCTGTCACTGTTTGCAGATGACATGATACTATACATAGAGAATCCTAAAGATGCTACCACAAACCTACTAGAGCTAATCAATGAATTTGGTAAGGTAGCAAGGTACAAAATTAATGCACAGAAATTTCTTGCATTCCTATACACTAATGATGACAAATATGAAAGAGAAATTAAGGAAACACTCCCATTTACCACTGTGACAAAAAGAATAAAATACCTAGGAATAAACCTACCTACGGAGACAAATGACCTGTATACAGAAAACAATAAGACACCGATGAAAGAAATTAAAGATGATATAAAAAGATGGAGAGATATACCATGTTCTTGGGTTGGAAGAATCCTCATTGTGAAAATGACTATACTACCCAAAGCAATCTACAGATTCAATGCAATCCCTATCAAACTACCAATGGTATTTTTCACAGAACTAGAATAAAAAATTTCACAATTTTCATGGAAACACAAAACACCCCGAATAGCCAAAGCAGTCTTGAGAAAGAAAAACAGAGCTTGAAGAATCAGGATCCCTGACTTCAGACTATACTACAAAGCTACAGTAATCAAGACAGTATGGTACAGGCACAAAAACAGAAATATAGATCAATGGAACTGGATAGAAAGCACAGAGATAAACCCACGCACACATGGGTACCTTATTTTTAATAAAGGAGGCAAGAATATACAGTGGAGAAAAGACAGCCTCTTCAATAAGTGGTGCTGGGAAAACTGGACAGCTACATGTAAAAGAATGAAATTAGAACACTCCCTAACACCATACACAAAAATAAACTCAAAATGTATTAAAGACCTAAATGTAAGGCCAGACACTATAAAACTCTTAGAGTAAAACTTAGGAAAAACACTCTATGACATAAATCACAGCAAGATCCTTTTTGACCCACCTCTTAGAGAAATGGAAATAAACACAAAAATAAACAAATGGGACCTAATGAGACATAAAAGTTTTGCACAGCTAAGGAAACCATAAACAAGACGAAAAGACAACCCTCAGAATGGGAGAAAATGCTTGCAAACAAAGCAAATGACAAATGATTAATCTCCAAAATTTACCAGCAGCTCATGGAGCTCAATATCAAAAAACCGAACAACCCAATCCAAAAATGGGCAGAAGACCTAAATAGACATTTCTCCAAAGAAGATATACAGATTGCCAACAAACACATGGAGGATGCTTAACATCACTAATCATTAGAGAAATGCAAATCAAAACTACAATGAGATATCATCTCACACCGGTCAGAATGGCCATCATCAAAAAACCTAGAAACAATAAATGCTGGAGAGGGTGTGGAGAAAAGGGAACTCTCTTGCACTGTTGGTGGGAATGTAAATTGATACAGCCACTATGGAGAACAGTATGGAGGTTCCTTAGCAAACTAAAAATAGAAGTACCATATGACCCAGCAATCCCACTACTGGGCTACTGGGCATATACTCTGAGAAAACCATAGTTCAAAAGAGTCATGTACCACAATGTTCATTGAAGCTCTATTTACAATAGCCAGGTCATGGAAGCAACCTAAGTGCCCATCGACAGATGAATGGATAAAGAAGATGTGGCACATATATACAATGGAATATTACTCAGCCATAAAAAGAAACGAAACTGAGTTATTTGTAGTGAGGTGGATGGACCTAGAATCTGTCATACAGAGTGAAGTAAGTCAGAAAGAGAAAAACAAATACCATATGCTAACACATATATATGCAATCTAAAAAAAAAAAAAAAGGTGGTTCTGCAGAACGTAGGGGCAGCACAGGAATAAAGACACAGACGTAGAGAATGGACTTGAGGACACAGGGAGAGGGAAGGGCAAGCTGGGACGAAGTGAGGGAGTTGCACTCACATATATACGCTACCAAATGTAAAATAGATAGCTAGTGGGAAGCAGCTGCATAGCACAGGGAAATCAGCTCAGTGCTTTGTGACCATCTAGAGGGGTGGGTTAGGGAGGATGGGAGGGAGCCGCAAGAGGGAGGAGATATGCGTATATATGTATATGTATAGCTGATTCACTTTGTTACAAAGCAGAAACTAACATACCATTGTAAAGCAATTATACTCAAATAAATATGTTAAAAAATATATATGCTAAAAAAAAAAAAAGAGAGAAAAGGTTCTGGAGTCATCCTGGCTATAATTTGAGCTAGTTATGCTGCCTTTCAAAGCTTCATTTTGCACCTTTGTGCATTGAGAATATTAGTTATTTTGAGGAATAAATGTGACAATTACTGTTAAGTATTTAACATAGTGCTTGTCCTATAAGAAGGGGTCAATAAATATTAATAATATATTATCATCATCCTTATAAAGTGAGCAGAGAATTAAGGGACAAGACCAAAGTTCATTTACCTCAACTGAGACGTAATATCCAGGTTTGAGAAGAAGTGGGAAATAGGCTTAGAGATCCCCACAATTACACAATAGAACAGTGGCTACCCTGCTTGGGCTTCTGAATCTGTGAACATAAATGTCTCAATGTAAATTAAGAAAACAATCTCCAAATAAATCTCAGCAGACATGAAAGAGCAGGCAGGAGTCCATGTGTTGCTTCAGTTACACAGTGATAATTAAGAGTAGACATTTGAAACACCCACTTTAAAAATCTAACATCCTTAATATAGGGTAATATAATACCTAACTTTGTAAAGCTGGCAGCTCCACCTAATAATATAATTACTGTATATGACTTGCTCTTACAAGGATTTACATGTGGATATATCATTTCACTTTCTCCTTTTGTTTTCAAAAAAATTTAAAGCCACATTACCAAAAATAGTCAATTATTCAATTGTTTAAACTATAATAATATATTTTCCTGTATTTCCGGATATGCAGCTGCTCACTGCCATTAGGCAAACGCAAAAAAGCAGATTAGCCAACAAAATTTAAAAAAGAGCTGGTTGATTAGCTTTGTGGAGTGACAAAAAAAAAAAAAGTGTTTTTTGAAGTTATGGAGACCTAGGATCAAATTTCAACTTTTTATATAATAATATTTATCGAGAGCTTATTATGTATAAGGCCCTCTTCTATATACCTTTACATATCTGTGTAATATTGGGCAAGTTACTTTATCTTCCTGAGCTTCAATTTCCTCAATTGTAAAAATAGGAATAAAGATTCTATTCAGCCCAATATTAATATCTGGACAAAACATAAATGCATTAGTTTTTGATAAGTATACAAAAGATGGCATATCTAAATGCAAATGCAGGTGATGATGGTAGTAAACACATGGGGCTTATTATGTGCTAAGCACAATTATAAATACTTCACATAATCTAATTTAATGTTCTTAACAACCCAAAGAGTAGGAAACTGAGTCACAAAGAGTTTAGATAATTTTTACAAGGTAAGAGTTAGTAAGTAGCGGTTCAGATTGAAAGGCAGGCAGTTTGGGCTCCAGGGTTTTTATCACTAGACCACAGAGCCATTCTTTTACAATGGTCTGATTCTGTATATGGATGTATGTTCCTGAGCAAGTTGGAAATGCCAAGTGCCTTGCTTGTAGAAAATTAATTTGTATATGTTGATATGTGATTCTGCCTACTTTTTCCATTTTGCCCAGTCTTCATGAACCTAGATCTAGAAAGGGAGAAGAGAGAAGAAGGAGAGTTGAATTCTAATTGCCTTCAAATGCTGCATCATCGCAATACCTGCTAGATTTGATTTAGGGGGAAATGCAATGTTTGATTTTCCTTAATCAATAAAGATAATGACAGCTTTTTATTTATGAAATATGTATGGATTATGCTAGTCTCTTTATATGCATGATCTCACTCAATTCTCATGACAATCCAATAATATCAATATTTCTGGCCTGTGCTACAGATGAGAAAACTAAGGCTTAGAAAGGTTAACTTGTCCAAATCTGCATAGCTAGTAAATGACAGAATGAGGCTATGAACTCAATTCTATTTGACCCAGATGTTCTTAAACATTACCCTGTTTCATTATCACACCAGGTCAACTGAGACTTGACCTGGAGCTGGATATAGTGGGCCAGGACTGGGAAGCTAGTTAAGGAAGGCGATGCCCACAGAGATATAGAATAACAAGGATCTATTATGTTTAGATCTATATAGAGGTGGGCAATGTTTAAAAGTGGTATAAAACAGGGAGTTTTGGAAGCCCAAACTAGAAGTCAGAAATGGTTTGTTCATGCCTGATTTTGCATTGATTTCATTTTTACTATAAAAATAATATTTGTTTACTATAAAAAAAAGCCAGAAGAAACAGTAAAACACAAAGTAGAAAGAAAAAATGAAATATGCCCCGTGTCTAAAAAGAAACACTTAACATTTCAATAGAACATTTATATATTTTTCCACAAAGATGAATGTCTTTGTCACCTAATAAAAATGCAAAACATTTTGTCATGCTATTTTATACTCTTCTAAAATATCTTTTTCATTATCTTCCTGATTCTAAGCTACACCCTGGATATAAGTGGTATAATAGTAGTGACCTAAAGAAAGTAAGAAATATGCAGAGAAACCTGAACCAGACGGAGGCAGAATCAAAGATACCAGGTTTACTTCACCTGTTGGCAAACAGTTTGTGTATGTAAGTGCTTCCCCCTGCAATGGCTGGCTGAATAAAGGAAGGAAGGAATGAGTATAAATATCATCCATCTCCATCCAACCACAAAGTTGCTTAGTTAATTAAAAGACAAGTTTTGAGTCCATGCATGGAAAGTAGCTGTTACTCCATAAATCTGTGTATCACTTAATGAATATAAATATATGTGAAGACTTCTTTCCACCCTGTTGCCACTGTCACTAGTTCTTCTCACCATTTCTTTTATGGATTATTGCACCTGCCTCTTCTCTCATACTTTCTAATTTGCCCTCTACTGATACCAGAGTGATACTCCTACAATGAAAATCTCTTTCTATTCTTTCATATAGTCAGCACACAATCACAGTGTTTGGTACAGCAGTGACTGAAATACTGACTGACTAGACAAACAAATGAAAAGGAACAGTAGGAACAGAAAATGAATGCTTGAAATAAAGCAGTTTCTCTAACGCTAATGTGGGGAATACAAGACTGCCTACATTAGATGGTGGTTGTAAGCACTAAATAAGGCAGAAAAGGATTTCTGCTTTAGTCTAAGTTAAAGTAACAGAAACTAGAATTATACTCCTGCATGAAAAAATTAAAACACAGGACAAAATATATGAAACAATGGTTTTCAAGACA
This sequence comes from Eschrichtius robustus, assembly GCF_028021215.1. Taxonomy (NCBI): domain Eukaryota; kingdom Metazoa; phylum Chordata; class Mammalia; order Artiodactyla; family Eschrichtiidae; genus Eschrichtius; species Eschrichtius robustus. The sequence continues at coordinate 41,214,896 of NC_090826.1, forward strand.
ATGTAAGTCAGGCAACAAAGGATAGTCTACTGTTCATAGAAATGTAGACGTTACAATTGTTTTAGAAAACATTTTGGCAGTTTCTTAAACAATTAACATTCACCTACCATCTGATCCAGTCATCCCTCTCCTAGGTATTTACCCAAGACAAACGAAAGATTATATACACATAAAGATTTGTACATGAATGTTCATAGCAGCCTTATTTGCAATAGCTAAAATCTTGTGTGTGGGTTGGCTCTCAAATGTCTATCAACAGATGAAAAGATCAAAAAATTGCAGTATGTCTATATAATGGAAGACATGTATAAAATATACAAAAGAGAATGAAACACTGATACATGCAACATTGATAAATCTCAATTATGCTGAGTGAAAGAAGCCAAATAAAGAAGAATACATAGTGTGTGACTCCCTTTATATAAAACTATAGAACACACAAAAAATTTTATAGTGAGTTAAAGAATTAGTAGTTAAAAGTTAACTACTAATTAAAGTCAAACTTAAAGATTAGTAGTTGCCTGGGGAGGAGATGATTTTGTGAATGTGGACACATGTCAAAACATCAAATTGTACTCTTTAAATATGTGTGATTTATTTCATGTGAATGATCCCTCAATATAGCTGTTTTTAAAACTGAAAAAGAAAAATGTGAAGAATATAACATGGTGCCTATCCCATAAAAAGTACTCAATAAATGTTAGTTACTATTATTATTAAAGTACAATGAGGTAAAAATAATTTATCTATTACGCTGTTAAGCTGGCACAGATTTCATGCTTGAGAAAATAAGTAAATTGGGGTACATGTAAAGCCCAAATGGCAAAAGCCAAAGCAATATAAGCAGATAGTTGTAGGGTTCAACATCAACGAATGAGAAATTTGAGTTTTGCACCCAAGTAGACAGAGAAAGAAACTATGGAAATGGTGGTAAGTACAGGTAAGGATGATTAAACATAGTTAAGAGGCTAATAAAAATTCCCTTGTGGTGGGGTGAAGAATATTTTAAGATAAGAAGCTGTTATTTTTTTTCATTTTTTGTGATATAAATCTTTTCCAAATCTTTACTAACAAACAAGAAGCGGAGGAGAATGAATAGTAAAGTAGGCAAGTAGCAATCTGTGTCATGGTCTTTAAAGAGAGAAAGGAAATTTTACATGTGTTTCAGTGCAGTGTGAAACAGAGGCAGTACATACAAGTATAACCTAGAGGCAGAGGTGACCATGAAAGAGTGAGGTTTTCCCCAAGAAAGCTGCACAGAAATCTTATGAAGCTCTTAGACTTCCACATGCTGTGGAACAGGGATCTAAATTACCCTTAGCTCCGTCTCAGTATGCTAAGAGCTCACCACGCCTCCCCTCAATACGTACTTATCATCTAGGTTAGAAAAATGCTTTGGGGAGGAGAGTGGCTCAGAGTACACAACTCCTCTCCTAGGATGATGGCATAATCTTACTAGTGCTGTCTCTGAGGTCACCTCCACTTTGAATCTGTCAGGACCTGAAGAACCTACTTGATCTCTCCTGTCTTCTACCACACCCCAGGACCAGATTTATTGCCTAAAATTGGATATTAATACTACATCCCTAGGCCCTAGCACAGTTTCTGGTGTATAGTAAGTGCACAATAAATATTTGCTGACTAAGTCAAATAGACAAAAATAGCTCTCTCTCTCTGACACGTTAAACCTACTAATCAGGAAACCATACATTAAAATAACAGTGAGATGCCCTTTCCACCTATCTAACTGGTGAAAAATAAAAAGCATGAAAATGTTAAAGGCTGGTAAAAATGTAGGGGAAAATGGTACTCTCATATTCTGCTGGTGAGAATGTAAACTAATAATCCAGTTTGGAAACAATATGACAGCCTCTACTAAATAAATAACATGCATAACCTATGACCCAACAATTCCACTTCTAGGTATATGACTTGGAGAAATGTTCACATAAGGACAAAAATTACCATATACAAATGCCTAGTGCAGCATTATTTACAATGTCAAAAACTTGGAAACTCCCTTAACGTCCATCAATAGGGAAATGGGTTTATAATGTGATATATTCATGTGATAGGATAATAGCAAAGTGGTTGAGATTTCTATTGCTCACTGTATCCAGCTCTTTCCTTCTGGACATATGTCTACACCTCCTTTGCATCTAGGTGTGGGGTCATGTGATTATTTCTGGCTAATAACTTATGAATGGAAATAACACTTCTGCACTGAAGCATATAATTGCTTGTATGAAACCTTACAGCTTTCTTTTCTCCTACTGTGTAACTGAGGAGGCCTTGATTTTCATATGGTGTGCTGCCAAGATGGTGAAACCTTCTTCAGCCTGGGCCCCTGAGTGAATCTATAGAGCACAGCATGGCACTGACCCATGCTGGTTGTATAGCAGGAGTGAGATGTGAACATTTCCTGTGTTAAATAACTGAGATTTGGGGGACCTAGCTTATCCTGACTAATAAAAATAAAGAGAAATAGACTAGAACATAGCTATTTTTAGTTCCCAAAACTAGCCAGTTCTTAAAAATACAGCACTGAGATAAAAAGGCAAATTTCAGAACAATTTATACAGGATGATAGTTTTGTAAATCCAAAACCATACACACATAGAAAAACTACTAGATGAGTTTATATGAATGAAAATAAATGATGTAATTGTCAAGATATGGAAGCAACCTAAGTGTCCATCAACAGATGAATGGATAGAGATATATAAATATATATATGTATAATATATAAATATGTTATATACAATGGAATATTACTCAGCAATAAAAAAGAATGAAATTTTGCAATTTGTAACAACATGGATGGACTTGGAGGGTATTATGCTAAGTGAAATAAGTCAGACAGAGAAACACAAATACTGTATGATATCACTTATATGTGGAATCTAAAAAATACAACAAATTAGTGAATATAACAAAAAAGAAGCAGAATCACAGATATAGAGAATAAACTAATGATTACCGGGGGGAGAGGGAAGAGGGGAGGGACAAAATAGGGTAGAGGATTAAGAGGTACAAACTATTATGTATAAAACCAGCTACAGGGATATGTTGTACAACACAGGGAAAATAGCCAATATATTATAATAACTATAAGTGGAGTATAACCTTAAAAATTTTGAATCACTATATCGTGCACCTGTAACATATAATATTGTACAACTATACTTCAATAAAATAAATAAATAATAAAAACAAATAAAAATAAACAAACCAAAAAAAACAATAAAAAAAGAAAAGATGTAAAACAACACACAAGTGGACAAGAAGGCAACATAGGAGCTTTAGTGAGTGGGGATAAGAAATGAGATGATTTTTTTGAATAAAATAGATTTCAGTTATATCTATGGAGTACGTTGAATGGTGTTCTCCCAGAATTTATGTCCACATCCAAATTCCTGGAATCCTAGAATGCTACCTTATTTGGAAAAAGGGTCTTTGCAGATGTAATTACGTTATCAATCCTGAGATGAAATAATTGGGATTACCCAGTGGACCCTGATTCTAACAAGTGTCCTTATAAGAAACAAGAGGAGAAGACACACATAGACGAGAAGGTGATGTGAAGATGAAGACAGATTGGAGTGATGTAGTCACTAGCCAAAGAAGCCAAGGAATGCCTGGGGATACCAGATGCTAGAAGAGGCAAAGAAGGATTCTCCCCTAGAGGCTCCAGAGTGAGCATGGCCACTGATTTCATTTTAATTTTAGACTTCTGACATTCAGAACTATGAGAGAACAAATTTTTGCTGTTTTAAGCCACGCTGTTTGTGGTAATCTGTTGCAGCAGCCTGAGAAAACAAATAACAGTCTGTAATGCCCCCTTTCTTACTACAAAAACTGGAAGCAAATATGACAAAATATTAATGGCTATTAATTCTGGGTGGTAAACAAGCATGTTTGTAATATTGCTCTTTGTATTTTTCTACATATTTTAAATTTCTCACAAAGAAATTCTTTAAATGAATTATACTGGAGTTATAATATTAACCTAATTATAGTTTGTTGTATATCTCTCTTTATTCAACTAACTGTTTTGTAAATGCTTACCTCTAAAAAAAGAAACACTTTGGGTTGTTCAGTAAACATGCCCATTATAGATAGTCCATCATTACAGTGACTTTCTAGGCCATTGACAACTGATCTTCATCTCATTTCATAGTCTTAATTCTTATATCCTACAACTTCCTGAAACATACTCCATGTTCTAGATTCCTATAGTTTGCCAGACAGGGGATTTTTAAGTTTTTATACCTTTGCTCCTGTTCCTTCCTTTGCTTAGAATGGCCACTGAGGCCTGGGGAATTCCTACTTCTTCTAGATCCAGTTCAAATGACCAGTCAATGAAACCTTCCCTGATTCCTCAGAAGTAGTTAGTTCCTCCTTTGTGTCCTGTTTGCATTTGGTTCATAATGAATTCTTAAAGTTGTCACTTCATTTTAATTGAGTTTTCTTTGTCTGTCTTTGACTATAAATGTAGAGTTCATCAAAACTACAATTAATTATATTTATATCCCCAAGAACTAACACAACTAGTGCCTGACACAGTGCCTGATACAGTTTAGGAACCCAGTGAATACTAACTAGATAAATGAATCACTTTATTTCATAATTCAGTGCTTCTTATCCTGAACTTCTATATGTTTCAAACATTATCAGCTATTGTTTTTTTGTGTGCTGTTTTTTTGTTTGATTTCATTTATTTATTTATTTATTGGCAGCGTTGGGTCTTTGTTGCTGTGTGCGGGCTTTCTCCAGTTGCGGCAAACGGAGGCTACTTTTCATTGTGGTGCACGGGCTTCTCATTGCAGTGGCTTCTCTTGTTGAGGAGCATGGGCTCTAGGTGCACAGGCTTCAGTAGTTACAGCACGTGGGCTCAGTAGTTGTGGTGCGCAGGCTCTAGGGTGCACAGGCTTCAATAGTTATGGTGCGCGGGCTCAGCAGTTGTGGTGCACAGGCTTAGTTTCTCTGCAGCATGTGGGATATTCCTGGACCAGTGATTGAACCCATGTCCCCTGCATTGGCAGGGAGATTGTTAACCACTGCCCCACCAGGGAAGTCCCCTAAAGCTATTGTTAATTTAAGGAAGAGTCCTTCAGAAAAGCAAATTAACTAGAATAGACTCCAAAAGTAATTTCTCTCTAACAGCATTAAAACAGAAACTAACTGCAGAGTTGATTTAACAGCAAAAAAACTCATCTCACCTCTTGGCTATGATCCTATACCAACGGTACTGGGACTAGTACTATAATGTCATCTTGAGTCACTCTCTGAGACAGCTTGGCACTCTCTCCAGCAGCCTCACCCACAACTTTTATTCTGATAAACTGGAGCCACTTTTGTTTACATTATTTGAGGGAGAAAGAGAAAGAGACTATGCCAAACATTCCTTTCCTCTTGGCACAGTTGTCTGGAGGACTTCTCAAATATCCATATCTTAGAGGACATTAGAAAGTGCTGAGAGAGGGCAGAGAGCAGAAGTAAGAAAAACTACATTCCTGCAAACTGTGAAACAAAAACCACATTCACAGAAATATAGACAAGATGAAAAGGCAGAGGGATATGTACCAGATGAAGGAACAAGATAAAACCCCAGAAAAACAACTAAATGAAGTGGCGATAGGCAACCTTCCAGAAAAAGATTTCAGAATAATGATAGTGAAGATGATCTAGGACTCGAAAAAATAATGGAGGCAAAGATCAAGAAGATGCAAGAAATGTTTAACAAAGACCTAGAAGAATTAAAGAACAAACAAACAGAGATGAACAATACAATAACTGAAATGAAAACTACACTAGAGGGAATCAATAGCAGAATAACTGAGGCAGAAGAACGGATAAGTGACCTGGAAGACAGAATGGTGGAATTCACTGCTGCGGAACAGAATAAAGAAAAAAGAATGAAAAGAAATGAAGACAGCCTAAGAGACCTCTGGGACATTAAAGGCAACAACATTCGCATTATAGGGATCCCAGAAGGCGAAGAGAGAGAGAAAGGACCTGAGAAAATATTTGAAGAGATTATAGTTGAAAACTTCCCTAAAATGGGAAAGGAAATAGCCACCCAAGTCCAGGAAGTGCAGAGAGTCCCATACAGGATAAACCCAAGGAGAAAGATGCCGAAACAGATAGTAATCAAATTGGCAAAAATTAAAGACACAGAAAAGTTATTGAAAGCAGCAAAGGAAAAATGACAAATAACATACAAGGGAACTCCCATAAGGTTAACAGCTGATTTCTCAGCACAAACTCTACAAACCAGAAGAGAGTGGCAAGACATATTTAAAGTGATGAAAAGGAAGAAACTACAACCAAGATTACTCTACCTGGCAATGATCTCATTAAGATTCGATGGAGAAATCAAAAACTTTACAGACAAGCAAAAGCTAAGAGAATTCAGCACCACCAAACGAGCTCTACAACAAATGCTAAAGGAACTTCTCTAAGTGGGAAGCACAAGAGAAGAAAAGTTCCTACAAAAACAAACGCAAAACAATTAAGAAAATGGTAATAGTAACATACATATCGATAATTACCTTAAACGTGAATGCATTAAATGCTCCAACCAAAAGACACAGGCTTGCTGAATGGATACAAAAACAAGACCCATACATATGCTGTCTACAAGAGACCCACTTCAGACCTAGGGACACATACAGACTGAAAGTGAGGGGATGGAAAAAGATATTCCATGCAAATGGAAATCAAAAGAAAACTGGAGTAGCAATACTCATATCAGATAAAATAGACTTTAAAATAAAGACTGTTACAAGAGACAAGGAAGGATGCTACATAATGATCAAGGGATCAATCCAAGAAGAAGATATAACAATTATAAATATATATGCGCCCAACATAGGAGCACCTCAATACATAAGGCAACTGCTAACAGATATAAAAGAGGAAATCAATAGCAACAAAATAATAGTGGGGGAATTTATCACCTCACTTACACCATGGACAGATCATCCAAACAGAAAATTCATAAGGAAACACAAGTTTTAAATGACACAATAGACCAGATAGATTTAATTGATATTTATAGCACATTCCATCCAAAAACAGCAGGCTACACTTTCTTCTCAAGTGCACACAGAACATTCTCCAGGGTAGATCACATCTTGGGTCACAAATCAAGCCTCAGTTAATTTAAGAAAACTGAAATCATATCAAGCATCTTTTCTGACCAAAACGCTATGAGATTAGAAATCAATTACAGGGGAAAAAAAGTAAAAAAGACAAATACATGGAGGCTAAACAATACGTTACTATATAACCAAGAGATCACTGAAGAAATCAAAGAGGAAATTAAAAAAAACCTAGAGACAAATGACAATGAAAACACGATGATCCAAAACCTATGGGATGCAGCAAATGCAGTTCTAAGAGGGAAGTTTATAGCAACACAATCCTACCTCAAGAAACAACAAACATCGCAAATAAACAATCTAACCTTACACCTAAAGGAACTAGAGAAAGAAGAATAAACAAAACCCAAACTTAGTAGAAGGAAAGAAATCATAAAGATCAGAGCAGAAATAAATGAAATAGAAATAAAGAAGACAATAGCAAAAATCAATAAAACTAAAGGTGGTTCTCTGAGAAGATAAACAAAATTGATTAACCATTAGCCAGACTCATCAAGAAAAGAGGGCGAGGACTCAAATCAATAAAATTAGAAATGAAAAAGGAGAAGTTACAACAGACACTGCAGATATACAAAGCATCCTAAGAGACTGCTACAAGCAACTCTATGCCAATAAAATGGACAACCTGGAAGAAATGGACAAACTCTTAGAAAGGTATAACCTTTGAAGACTGAACCAGGAAGAAATAGAAAATATGAACAGACAAATCACAAGTAATGAAATTGAAACTGTGATTAAAAATCTTCCAACAAACAAAAGCCCAGGACCAGATGGCTTCACAGGTGAATTCTATCAAACGTTTAGAGACGATCTAACACCTATCCTTCTCAAACTCTTCCAAAAAATTACAGGGGAAGGAACACTCCCAAACTCATTTTATGAGGCCACCATCATCCTGATGCCAAAACCAGACAAAGATACTACAAAAAAAAAGAAAATTACAGACCAATATCACTAACAAATATAGATGCAAAAATCCTCAACAAAATACTAGCAAACAGAATCCAACAACACATTAAAAGGATCATACACCATGATTAAGTGGGATTTAACCCAGGGGCAAAGGATTCTTCAATATATGCAAATCAATCAATGTGATACACCATATTAACAAACTGAAGAAGAAAAACCATATGATCATCTCAATATATGTAGAAAAAGCTTTTGACAAAATTCAACACTCATTTATGATAAAAACTCTCCAGAAAGTGGGCATAGAGGGAACTTACCTCAACATAATAAAGGTCACATATGACAAACGCACAGCCAACATCATTCCTAATGGTGAAAAACTGAAAGCATTTCCTCTAAGATCAGGAATAAGACAAGGATGTCCACTCTCACCACTATTATTCAACATAATTTTGGAAGTCCTAGCCACAGCCATCAGAGAAGAAAAAGAAATAAAGGGAATACAATTTGGAAAAGAAGAAGTAAAACTGTCACTGTTTGCAGATGACATGATACTATACATAGAGAATCCTAAAGCTGCCACCAGAAAACTACTAGAGCTAACCAATGAATTTGGTAAAGTTGCAGGATACAAAATTAATGCACAGAAATCTCTTGCATTCCTATACACTAATGATGAAAAATCTGAAAGAGAAATTAAGGAAACACTCCCATTTACCATTGCAACAAAAAGAATAAAATACCTAGGAATAAACCTACCTAGGGAGACAAATGACCTGTATGCAGAAAACTATAAGAAACTGCTGTAAAAAATTAAAGATGATACAATCAGATGGAGAGATATACCATGTTCTTGGATTGGAAGAATCAATATTGTGAAAATGACTCTACTACCCAAAGCAATCTATAGATTCAATGCAATCCCTATCAAATTACCAATGGCATTTTTTACAGAACTAGAACAAAAAATCTTGAGATTTGTATGTAGACACAAAAGACCCCAAATAGCCAAAGCAGTCTTGAGGGAAAAAATGGAGTGGGAGGAATCAGGCTCCCTGACTTCAGACTATATTACAAAGCTACAGTAATCAAGACAATATCGTAATGGCACAAAAACAGAAATATAGATAAATGGAACTACATAGAAAGCCCAGAGATAAACCCACGCACCTATGGTCAACTAATCTCTGACAAGGGAGGCAAGGATATACAACGGAGAAAAGACAGTCTCTTCAATAAGTGGTGCTGGGAAAACTGGACAGCTACATGTAAAAGAATGAAATTTGAACACTCCCTAACACCATACAAAACATATAACTCAAAATGGATTAGAGACCTAAATGTAAGACTGGACACTATAAAACTCTTAGAGGAAAACATAGGAAGAACACTCTTTGACATAAATCACAGCAAGATCTTTTTTGATCCACCTCCTAGAGTAATGGAAATAAAAACAAAAATAAACAAATGGGACCTAATGAAACTTAAAAGCTTTTGCAAAGCAAAGGAAACTACAAACAAGATGAAAAGACAACCCTCAGAATGGGAGAAAATATTTGCAAACAAATCAATGGACAAAGGATTAATCTCCAAAATATATAAACAGCTCATGCAGCTCAGTATTAAAAAAGCAAACCACCCAATCCAATCCAAAAATGGGCAGAAGACCTAAATAGACCATTGGAAGACATACAGATGTCCAAGAAGCACATGAAAAGTTGCTCAGCCTCACTAATTATTAGAGAAATGCAAATGTAAACTACAATGAGGTATCATCTCAGTCCAGTTAGAATGGGCATCATCAGAAAATCTACAAACAACATATGCTGGAGAGGGTATGGAGAAAAGGGAACCCTGTTGCAGTATTGGTGGGAATGTAAATTGATACAGCCACTATGGAGAACAGTATGGAGGTTCCTTATAAAGTAAAAATAGAACTACCATATGGCCCAGCAATCCCACTACTGGGCATATCCCCAGAGAAAACCATAATTCAAAAAGACACATGAACCTCAATGTTCATTGCAGTACTATTGACAATAGTTAGGACGTGGAAGCAATCTAAATGCCCATCGACAGACGAATGGATAAAGAAGATGTGGTACATATATAGAATGGAATATTACTCAGCTATAAAAAGGAACGAAATTGTGTTATTTGTAGAGACGTGGATGTATCTAGAGACTGTCATACAGAGTGAAGTAAGTCAGAAAGAGAAAAACAAATTCATATATTAACAGATATATGTGGAACTAGAAGAATGGTACAGATGAACTGGTTTGCATGTACAGAACAAATGTATGGATACCAAGGGGGGAAAGTGGCAGGGGGTGGTGGTGGTGTGATGAATTGGGAGATTGGGATTGACATATATACACTAATATGTACAAAATGGATAACTAATAAGAACCTGCTGTTAAAAAAATTAAATTAAATTAAAAAAAAAAAGAAAGTGCTGAATTTGTCTCCATAAAATGAAGTGAGTCTTAGAAAAGCCGAGGATATAGGAGTGACCTCAGGCAGTATAGAACCAAGAGAAAATTGCACTATCTGATTTTGTGCCTCCATCCTTAAATCTACCATGATATTTATTACAGAAATCCCTAATGCTTAGCTCCAATTAGCTTCTCCCTTACTCAGAGGCTTTCACTGATCACTACTTCTTATTCATTTCTGAACACTTCTAACGTTAGTCTCAATCTCTCTCTATATATATTCAGTTCCTATCACAGTGAGTGGCACATAGCAGGAATCTCAATTTGTCGAATGAATTACTAGTCATAGGGGACTTATGTTAGGAGTATAAGGAAGAGAAAGGGAAAATATTGTCAAGTTGAATCCCATCTCAAGGAATTTATGCATAACTTTTCTCTAGCTATATCAACACTTATTCACTTTCACTGTTTTCTTTCTTATTAAAGACAACTTACATACAGTAAAGCACAAAAAATATTAAGTGTATAGCTCATTAAATTTTTACATATGTCTGCTTCCTAAGAAAAAGACAAGAATCTTATGTTTGTTTAATCCCATTTACTCCCTTCCATGTTTGCACTACAATTGTCAAATACATTACTTCTACCTATTTTATAACACTTAGAAGACATTATTATCACTATTATTTTAAACAATCAATATCCTTTTCTTCATATGTTTACTCTTTTCTTTTGCTCTTCATTCCTTGCCACAGATCTGAGAATTTTTGAGAATTTATGAAAGATGTTTATTCACTGATTCAAGAAACTCAGTATACATATTTCCAGCAGTAGAAACACAAAGAAAATCACACTTAGGAACTTCATTGTGAAACTGCAGGAAACTATCTTGGATCATTTTTCTTTAGTCTGAAGAACTTCCTAAGGTACTTTTGTGGTGCAGGTCTACAAGCAGTGAATTTTCTCAGATTTTATTTGCCTCCATTTTTTTTTTTTTTTATTTTTGGCTGTGTTGGGTCTTCGTTTCTGTGCGAGGGCTTTCTCTAGTTGTGGCAAGCGGGGGCCACTCTTCATCGCAGTGCGCGGGCCTCTCACTATCGCGGCCTCTCTTGTTGCGGAGCACAGGCTCCAGACGCGCAGGCTCAGTAATCGTCGCTCGCGGGCCTAGTTGCTCCGCGGCATGTGGGATCTTCCCAGACCAGGGCTCGAACCCGTGTGCCCTGCATTGGCAGGCAGACTCTCAACCACTGCGCCACCAGGGAAGCCCTATTTGCCTCCATTTTTGAAGGGTATTTTCACTAAGAATAGAATCCTAGTTGCTTTTTTCCTTTTGGAACTTTAAAGATGTCAATCTGTCATCTTCTGACTTTCATCATGTCTACCGAAAGGTCATATCTATTGCACTTTCAAAGATTATTGATCTTTTATCTGTATCTATGTTTAAGATTTTCTCTCTCTTGGTTTTCAATTCTCCTTGGGTAGATTTTAATAGACAGTTTAAAGTTAGAGGAGAGATATCTTTGGAAATCACTAGCACATAAGTGAAAAGTGGAAGTCATGAGGGTGAATGTAATTATTCAGGGACAGTATGAAGAAAAAGGAAGGGAAGGAAAAAAAGAGGTGGAAAGGAATGAAAAATCATTAGGAGGAAAAAAAGAGGAGAAGGAGCCCATAACTGACACAATGATCAGAGAAGGAGGAAGATATTAAAGAGTATGTGATATTTTAGAAGTGAAGGGAATAGGGTCACAAATAAATGAGTAGTCAATTGTGTCAAGGCAGGATTCAGTTACATGAGTGTAGAAAGGCATTCTTTACATCTGGTAAAATGGAAATCACTGGAAAAAATTACCTGCTATCTGACTTTATTGTTTTAGTTCCCTATTGTTTCGTAACAAATTAATACAGACTTAAAACAAAACAAATCTATTAGCTTACAATTTTGGAGATAAGAAACTCTAAAATCAAGGTGTTGGCAATGTGACATTCCTTCTGGAGGCTCAGGGGAGAATCTGTTCCCTTGCTTTTCCAGCTTCTACACGTCACCTGCAGTCCTTGGCTTGTGGCCCCTTCCTCCATCTTTAAGGCTAGGAACACAGCATCTTCAATTCTCTCCCTTTCTCTCCCTCTGACCTCTTTTCTTCCATCATCGTGTCTTCTCTGACTCTGACCTTTCAGCCTTCCTCGTATAAGTTCCCTTGTGATCATACTGGATCCACTTGGCTAATCCAGCAAAATCTTCTCATCTCAATATCCTTAATTTAACTACATCTGCAAAGTCCCTTTTGCCATGTAAGGTAACATATTCACAGGTTCCAGGGAGTAGGACATAGACATCTTTAGAGGGTCCTTATTCTGTGTACCATAGTCACGTCACGTAACCCCCTATTAAGATAAGCTGTTTCTCAATTCCCTTATTTGTAAGGTGGATATAATTATACTGATCACACTAGGCTATTGAAATAATTCATGTAAATTAAGTTGAACCCTGATTCAAGGTAGATGGTCATTAATAAACAGTGGTTAAAATTTATTTGTAATTTCTCTGCCACTGGTGAGGCAGGGTGTGTAGGGGGAGTGTGGACTAGGGCACATGTCAAGGCAATCTCCTGGCTGAGGAGGTAGTGGGTGTGTTCAGGGCAGGGTTCCCCAGCAGCTGAGGAAAAGGGGGCATTTATGATTTGAAAAAGGAACCAAATATGCCCAGCAACATCCCAAATGTCTCTCAGCAAACCATCCCCCAAGAAAGGAAATTAATAAAAACAAACCTAAGGGGAATGGAACCAGAGAGGGAGAAATGAACCCACACATAATCTCCCGGGAACCTGAAGTCCTCTATCTCCAGAGGCCATGCCTTCCAAGTTGAACCTAAGAATTGCTGGACAGAAAATGATTAAAAATAAGGAAGGCAATATTCTCTTCCTGTTCATGATTTTGGTTTCCATTTCAAGTTTCAAATTCACTTGAGCAACTACATTTCTCTATTGCAGAACACCTAAATAGGTTAAAATAAATGTTAGTGGGAGAAAGGTGGGCAGTGGAGTGGGAGTGAAGAGACATGGGCTCTAGTTCCAACTCTGCTACTGACTTACTGGGTAATTTTAAGCAAGTTTCTTCTTTCTGGGCCTCAGTTTCCCCCATGTATAACCAAGAATTAGATTGAGCTGACATGTCATAAACTCTATAATCATCAAATCTTGAGATTTTTGTTCTCCCCTCAGAGATTTCATTTTCATAACTTTGATATCACTTCCATGCCAATAACTCCCAAATTACATTGTCCTCTTATTACCAATCAGAGTTGTAGCTTCACCTATCCACTAGTCATTTCTACTCTGTCATTTTGCCACACCTCACACTCAACATGATGAAAACTCCATTATTCCAACTTTCAATACACTTCTTAATTCAATGTGCTATCTAATTTTACTTACAACTATCCCCAGTACCTTCCACTTCATGGCAGGTGGATGATCATTTACCCAATCCCACCCACTCCTGTTATGCACCTTAATATTCCTTAATATCCTTAATATTCCAAGGATCTTTACTTTGCGTATATTTCTGCTTATATGCAGTGCCCTCTCCCCTTTGATCATCTTAGTGTAGGATCTCAATTTTCTGCAACAAATACATTACAAATTATGATAAATAGGCATTTTGTAAAATTGCCTTTAGTATTAAGGAGCACAGTTAGTTCAATGAACTAACATTAGAATAGAAATAAGGAAAGTTGGGTCCTAATTTCTGTCTAAGGAATTGACTCACTGTGTGACCTCAGATCAGCTATATAACCTCTATGAACTATAGTTCCCCCATCTTAAACAATGCACACATGAACTTTCCTCATGCTATTTCCTTTGTCTATCAAAATTCATTTAATCTTTCACACATAGCCCCATTAATGCAAGTTACATGAAATCTTCCTGAGTTTTCCATCCACCATGGAAATACAGAGACGATTGGAATGTGATCATTCTCTCCCCTCACACCTGTATCTCTATAATGTCACTGAGTCTGTCTTCTTTTACATTTACTTGAGAGCACATATATCTATCTCTCCTACAGGTCAGAGACAATGACTGTATCTGCAGTGCCTTGCTTGCTACTTATCAACAAGGAGGCAACCAGGAAATGCTTATTGAATGAATGTGTGATCCGGTGGAGAAACAGAGAATAAAAGGAAAGGTGGGGAAATTAGACATCCATGTTTTATACTCATTGTGACATTTCCTATTTGGAACCAGGAATGTAGCTACATAGCCTCCTTTAAACCTCTTCTGAGAGAAAAAAAAAAAAACATAATATAAAAGCATTTAAATGAAGTTTCATTTGCCTTTTAGACTCCAAGTCTATTAAAGCTGTTTAGCATTTCTATAGTATTTAACATTTCCAAAGTACTATTCAATGTTAATTAGTTAATCTTAATGCTCTGTAAGGCAGGTCAATATTATGATTCTCTCTGAAAAGTTAAGAAAATGAAAACTCAAAGGTATTTTGGCTTCCCCTATCAGGATGTGAGAAACTGCTGAACGTTATTACAAATATAAAGTAGTATTTTGGAATAGAAACTAGCAAAGTTTAGAAATGAAGGAAAGGAAATTGAATGGATGAATGGACTAATGTATAAAAGGCAAAAAGGGACTGGGTATGTCTCCTCAGCTAGTCTTTTTTGGGCCCAAACAGACTGTCTTCTCTTCCCAGGAAGAGGACTGGGGTTTAGGCAGTCAAATTGACCAAGAAATTCAAGCAGGCTACCTACCAGCTATATGGCAACAAGATGATTTCAGAGCCCACTTATGAGTAGATGCATTGAGTTAGATGACAGAACCCTTGGCATGATCAGGATTGGCTCAGGGACTGAGGAGCAGTGGAAGTGTTAAGTTTGTAGCTCAAAGTTTCAGTGACTGTAGCTGAGAGGCTAGAGGTAGCAGCTGCCATGCTTTTTCCCCAAAGGTTCACCCTAAGACTATAGTTTCACTTAGCAAAAGGAGAGCAGACCTGGCAAGGTTCCATTTGGTTACCTCTCTGTGCTTGTGCCCTCCTACCCAGCAGCCTTCTCACAATTTTCGGTGTGGAACACACAAATCGAATGGTGGATGACATTTAAAATGATAGGAGATCTTTTTCTCTCCTAGAGCTGAGTTTGATGTACAGGAAGCAAGAAAAGGCTATTTACCCTATGGAGCATAATAAGTTCAAGTAGAGTGGGAAATATAAACACCAGAGACTGGTAACTAGGTCAAAGAAGTTCTTTTCAATTAGAGAGAATAAGTCTTTGACACCTAAATATAACTAAATCCATTCCTTATTTCATTTATTCACTCATTTCTACAGCAAATTGTTGAGTTCTTCCTCCTAGAGGAATGAATAAATAGGACACAATTCCCACACTCAAGGCATTCATAATCTAGTTAAGGGTTCTTCAAAGTATGATATGAAGGACCCACTGCATCAAAAGTACCAGAGATGCTTTACTAAAATGCAGATTCCCAGGTCCTACTACAGACATAATAAATTTATCTAAATATTTCTGGTGGTCCCCAAATATCTTTCTTTTTCTTTTTAACCAGGCAACTAAGGTGACTTCTATGTACATTAAAGTTTGATAACCACTGGAAGTAGAAAAGTCAAATTGGGAGACAGGAGGTGTAATGAAAAGAGCCCAAGCTTTAGGGTCAATCAAACATACTTTCAAATTGACCATTTCCTTGCTACATACCCTCTCTGAGCTCTAGTTTCTTCATCTGTATACACAAAAACACAACTTTTGCTCTCAGGGGTGTGATATAAATTAAATGAGAGAACATATATGAAGTGTCTAGTATGTAATAGGCAATGAAAAGAAGGAGTGAGGGAGAGAGTGAGGAGGGAGAGATGGTTAATTGATTAGTTGGTTGGTTCTCTCCCACCTTCTTGACTGCATTTGAATGCCCTTTTGAAAATGTCCACTTAAACAACATGAAAGCAAATCCTACAGAGGAGAATTTTTCAGTGATATTTCTGATTGACAACATTGATTGATGAAATGGACAAATTTCTTAAAATATATAACTTACCAAAATGGATTAAAAAAAATAGGAAACCTGGTAAATTGGTACAGCCATTATGGAGAACAGTATGGAGGTTCCTTAAGAAACTAAAACTAGAGCTACCACATGATCTAGCAATCCCAGTCCTGGGCATATATCTGGAGAAAAACATGGTTCAAAAGGATACATGCACCCCAGAGTTCATTGCAGTGCTGTTTACAATAGCCATGACATGGAAGCAACCTAAATGTCCATCAACAGATGAATGGATGAAGAAGATGTGATACTTATATACAATGGAATATTACTTAGCAATGAAAAAGAATGAAATAATGCCATTTGCAGCAACATGGATGGACCTGGAGATTATCATACTAAGTAAAGTAAGTCAGACAGAGTAAGACAAATATCATATGATACTGCTTATATGTGGAATCTAAAAAAAAAAAAAAGATACAAATGAACTTATTCACAAAACAGAAACAGACTCACAGACTTAGAGAATGAACTTATGGTTACCATGGGGGAGGGTGGGGGGGGGGGGAGGGATAGATTGGGAGATTGGGATTGACATGTACATACTGCTATATTTAAAATAGATAACCAACAAGGACCTACTGTATAGCACAGGGAACGCTGCTCACTCTTCTATAATAACCTAAATGGGAAAAGAATCTGAAAAAGAATAGATACATGTATATATATATATATATATATATATATATATAAAACTGAATCACTTTGCTGTACACCTGAAACTAACACAACATTGTTAATCAACTATGCTCCAATATAAAAAAATAAATTAATTAATTAAAAAAATAGGAAGCCTCAATAAACTACTAACTATTTAAGAAAATGAAGAGGGAATTTAAAACCTTCCATCATATGGAACAGCAGGCCTAATTATCTTATAGGTGAGTTCTAACCAATTTTCAGGGAAAAAACTCCTCCAGAGAACAGAAGAAGGTAAACTATCCCCTGACTCATTATTTCATAAAGTGTATAATTGTGATGCCAAAACTGAAAAAGTACAAGAGGAAGATCACCAATCATTTCACTCATGCATACTGGTGAAAGGATTTTAAACAAAACACTAGCATAGCATATTCTTACTGTGGAATAATATACAATAGTGAAAATAAATGAATAAATAAATAGTAAAACCCAGTGACATGAATAAATCTTAGTGACATATCATCAAAAAAGCAAGTCTCAGAAGATCATCTACTACATTATACCCCTTTTGTGAAGCTCCAAAACAATGAAAATTAAATAATATATTAACTACACATATGTATTTGATCAAACTATTTTAAAAACATAAAATTCAGGAAATTAATTACCCTTGAGGTGGAGGCACAGAAATGAGAGGCAAAAGGAAGATGTAAGTTACCATAATATTCTTTTCCTTGCATTGGAAAGTGGGTTTTTGAGTATTCATAAAATTATTTAAAATGATAAATAAAGAATAAAAGGGCCATGCATAGATCAATACTGACAGCATATATAAAACAAGGATTATGATTAGTCTAACTCAGCATATCTAAAGTCCTCTTTAAAAAATTAAAATTAAAATTGAGGTTTTCAAGGCTGGAAATAGTACTGGCAAGATAGAGATGGGACTCAGGCCCTACTTCAGTTTGGTCATGGTCCACTCAACCAAGCTGGACAGATAAGACTGTTTAAATTTTTGGAGCTCATTTAGGAATGTCTATCACAAAATCTGTCCCAGAGATTTTTGGTCAAGCCTTATTCCCACAGGCCACCCAGACTGAGGGAGGGCAGATGTAGTGTCCAGCAGTGGGTCAGGTGTCAGGATGCCGTGAAATAGGTGAAGTAAGAAGTCTTGGCTAAATTCTGTCTAGCCATTATCATCTGCTGATTCGGTACCCATAAGTAATAATTATAATTATAACCGTCCCTGAAATTTTGCACAGGCTATTACTTTCATACACGTTACTTCATTTCCATACTCACAAGTCTGTGCAATAAGCATGAAAACAGGCACGGTGAGTACTATTACTCAAGTATATAGATAAGGAAACTGAGGCACAAAGAAGTGAAGGGGAATAGAAGTAAAACCAGAGCTCAAGTCCAGTTTTGTGTGATTCCAGGTCTATTCCTCTTCTATTATATCAAGATACCTCTTATCTTTTCTTTTCTCAAATTAAAATTTTAGAGGGTACTTTGACCATTTATACCCTTGAAAACAGTCATACCATTTGACTCATTAATCCCACTCCTATAAATCATACTCAAAGATTTAACCTAAAAGGTGACTACAAAATATTACTATCATCATCATTACTATTAATGATAGTTATCACCCATGCTTTCCAAATGGCTACTCTAAGCACTACATAGGCTATCCCAGTTAATCCAAGTGTTAGTATTACCACTTTATAAATGAGGAAATAGGTGCAGAGAGTTTTGGGTTAAGATTTGATAAAGATCACATGGCCAGAGATTAACCTCATGGGCTGAATCTGAAGCCAGTGTTCTTCAACATTTTGCAGAGTAAGTGGAACCTTCATGGCCACAGGTGACTCTCCTTGGGAATTAACTCACTGTTTCCCCACTAACTCCTAGGCAATATAGCAAGCCTGACACAGCTAGAGAAAGTGTTAAAATAACTCAATTTCTAACCATGTTTATAGGGAGGCACAAAGAGGTATCCAAGGGACGTTAGTGAAGTATGGCAAAAGAAAATTCCTACCACAGGTAGATTTTGTTGCTGAACTTGATTTTCTGTCCAACTGACAGTCAATTCCAGTTTGGGGCTAGGGAAGGGCTGGAGCTTTTGTCAAACAAACCAGCTCCACCAATTTTTCTGGCTTACATTTGACAAGCCATTTGATCTCTGAATGTATATAGCCTCTGATTTCCAGACATACTTAACTGCCTGCTTGACCTATATACAATTTATTGTCTGATAGGCATCTCAAACAATGTGGCCAAAACAGAACTTTTGATATTTCACTACCAAAATAGGCTCTGCTCTCAGCCTTCATCATTTCAGTAAAGGACACTTCCATTCACTCCGTTGCTCAGGACAAAAGCCTAGGAGTCTTTGATTCCTCTCTTTTTCTCAAACCACACCTAAGCAAGTCACGTTGACACCACTTCAAAATATGTCCAATATCTGTTCGCTTCTATCTACCTCTATTATTACCACTCTTATCCAAGCCACCACAATCTCTCATTTGGACCCCTGCAATCATCTCCTAACTAGTCTTTCAATCTTTCCTGTATATAATCCATTCTCCACACACCAGCCAGAGTGACTATTTTGTAAACATAGTGTTATTCCCTAGCTTTAAGTCCTCTGGTGGCTTCCTATCACATGTACAATAAAACCAGAACTATAAGGTGTATGATATCTGCCCTTTCCCTAACTTTGCAACCTCATTTCAGATCTCTCTTCCCATCATTCACTACTCTCCCACTACTTTTGCATGTTCTTTTTTTCTGAAAGACACAAAGCTTATTTTCTCTTTAGTGTCTATTTGCTCTTCTCTTTGCTTGTAATAATAATCCTTTAGATCTTTCTAAGACTGGGTCTTTCTTGACATTTGGGTCTTAATTTAAATGTTTCATCCTTAATGAGTCCTTCCATGATCACTCAATCTAAAACAGAGCCTCAGTCTCTCTATACTTTATCAGCTTTAAATTCTTATATTTGTTTGTTATTTCCTCCCATTAGAATGTAAGTTTCATGAGAGGAAGAATTATGCTTGTCTTATTCAAAGGTGAATATCCAGTGCCTAAAACAGTGCCTGGCATAGAGTAGGTGCTCAATAAATGTTTACTGACTGACCACATCTGTAAAATTGGAACAGTAATATCTACCTCACAAGATGGTTTAAAGAGATTGTCATACTGAGTGAAGTAAGTCAGACAAAGACAAACATCATATGATATCGCTTATATGTGGAATCTAAAAAAGGTACAAATGAACTTATTTACAAAACAGAAATAGAGTCACAGATATAGAAAACAAACTTATGGTTACCAAGGGGAAAAAGGGGGGAGGGATAAATTGGAAGATTGGGATTGACACATACACACTACTATATATAAAATAGATAACTAATAAGGACCTACTGTATAGCACAGGGGACTCTACTCAATACTTTTTAATGATCTATATGGGAAAAGAACCTAAAAAAGAGTGGATAACTGATTCACCTTGCTGTACAGCAGAAACTAACACAACATTGTAAATCAACTATATTCCAATAAAAAAAAAATTTAAAAAGATGGTTTAAAGATTGAATAACATGCAGAAATAAATGCTTAGTATGAAGTAGGTGCTCAGAAGATTTGGCCCTTGATAATGAGATCATGATACACTTGAACCTGAGATTAATATCTGTCCCACTAGCTTTCCTACTCAGCTCAAGCATACGTTGAGCAAGTGTTTTGCTTCTCAATGCCTTGGAGCTTCATCTGTAAAATGAGGACTTAAAGAGACTTCAGAGATTAGATGAGACAGCATGTAAAGCACCTACCATATTAGGTTCCCTTCTGCCCTTAGTTGTCATAAGGATCAAATGGGATAGTTGATAGGAAATGTGCTTTATAAACTGTGAGGAGTTATTTTACTGTAGGTTTGATATTCTCAAGCTGAGATCTGCAGACAGACAGATGATGTCAGATTCATTAGATTCTGGCTGTCAAATAAAACATGTTTTAAAATATAAATTTTGGACTCTTTAGAATCAAACAGGATTCTCCCTGCCAGCAAGCAGCACAAGGCTCTGCCCAAAGCCATTAACACCACAAAATCCATGCTTGGCAAAGCTAGTCCTCATATTGGCAGATAGGCTTTCCATTAACAGATGGGAATCTGGCTCTTGGAGTACTTTGGGACAGGACTCAGAGGTACTTTGGGTAAAACACTTGTGTGCCCAGTAATCCACTGGTCATCATGTCCTCATTTCCTTGAGCTACAGCTCTTCGAGCTGGAGGGAAGGTGAATCCCCCATGGCAGCATCTATGATGTTTAACACTTTCTCCTTTGCATAGACTTCTATTTAGTTAAGAGAACTGGATTATTAATTAGTTTATCTTACAAACGTATGTGGATTTCAATGATGAGAAATGGTGCATAGTCTGTGCCTATTCTGAATTGCAAAACCTGATTATCAGCAAAGGCACACTTTGTGAGCTTCTGTTTCTACTGCAGAGTGCCAGTCTCCGCTGGGTCCTATTTCTACAATTATTTAACATTTATTGAACACCAATAATTTACCGGGATCACTCTCTCTCTAATCGTGTCACTAATGATCCATCAGGCTCCTGTGGGTGACGGGAAGAAAGAGGAACAAGTTAATTATCAGTGTAGCGTTCAATCTGAATCAGTTAAATTTCCGGAATTACTGAAGTTCAGCTACTCAAGTAAAATGGTGACTAAATTTCTGCAACAAAAACGAAAACATCTATCTTATTGCTAAGAGGAGTAGGGGAAAGTTAGGAGAAGGAAAACATAAACTGTGCTGGCTGTTAAAAAAGGAAGGCAAAGATGTCTAAAAGAGGAAATAATCAGACATTCCTCAAAGGAATCTGGAATATATAACTTCTAAACTTTTGCTCATGATGTTCCTTATACCTGAAACACATTTTTTACCTCACCTCTGCATGTTAAAAATTTATGTATTAAGATCAAGTTCAAATGCCAACTCTACCAAGTAACCTGGAGTGATCTTGGTATCTTCCTAGATATCTCTTTCCTTCATCTTCAAACATCTGTTCATTCTCCATGTCCTGTCAATTATACCTCTTAAATACCATTCACACTGTATATTTAAGAGTAGAGACTGTTTCAGTCAACATTACATCTTTGTCCCACATCCTTTCCAAGGAAAATGAGCTCAGAACCTTGAGCTCAGGCTGGGTTCTACAGAGTCTGCCCAGGCGGGAAAGTAAGTGAGGCTGATCCTTAATTGTGAGCCTAGGTCCAAGAACAACAACTTTATAAGACCATAAGAAGGTAGCATTAAGAAGCAGGGAACTAACTAAATGTCAATGCTCAGATCTAAAAGGAAGTATCTGCTCTGGTGATCAGAACCTGCTCAGGTAAATGTGTTCTGGAGGGCATGCCTAGAGACATGCCCTTAGGCTGGTAGAGGGAGACTTTATCGAGGTGCAAGCCATGGGACCAAAGGGCAGGAGTTAAGGGCTCTAAGCCAGTCTGGACATCTCTAGCATCCATCACTGTGTCTGGCACATATTTTGACCTCAGTATGTGTTTTTCTAAATGAATAGTGCCATAGAATTTGTCAGTCACTAAGGTTAGGGACTTTCTGCAAAAGTATAATGATCACAATCCAGGTCCAGAGAATCAAGCATCTTACTCAAGGGACTAACTTGAGCAAATTCAGCAAGTTGCTCTTGTGTGATTTTTCTCCTTGAATTTAAATCTTATATTTAGAATTGGTAATGGCTAAGAGATAACCCCTCTGAACCACTTAAGGCAGAGCATATTGTTACTGCTGGCCTTTATCTGGATAATCAAATAATAAAGTCAAACTGGCAACCAAAGGCGAGCTCCCAAGCTAACTCTAAAATACTTTCAATGTTATTTGTTCAGTAAACTGCAGAACATTAAATCTCTATATTAAGTAAATTATAAGGAAGAGCGCACTTTGCAAAATTAAAAAGTTCTTGGTTACTTGATCTATTATTCCACTGGGAAAGTTTCCAGAGTATGCCTTGTACAATTAGATAACTTTTTGCATGGATGGTGGGTGGTGGGGAAAGGGTTTGAAGGCTCAGCACATACAGCACCAGGATTTCATCTGTAGTTCCATAGCTTATTTCTGGGCCCTGAGGCAGAAATCTTTGATGACAAGCACCCAGTTCTGAGATGTATTCATGACTTTAACCTTTTGACTCACATTAGAAATATCATGAAATCAAGAGATGAAATATGTGAGACAAAGCTGGAAGGGCCCATCAAAATCATTTGGTCCCCAGGTTTCCACATTGGGCCTGGAGGGCCTTAGAAGGTCCCCAGAGAATCTTCTTAAGGTTTACAATGCTTCAGAACTCCTGTCGATCTATTTTACATGCTGGAATTCTCTATAAAATTCCTATTGTAGAAAGAGTTCTCTAGCAAAAACAACCTTGAAAAGCAATAATCTATACAGATATAGAGCAAAGGGCACTATTATTGACACAAGTCTGGCATGATTCCTTGGTTGTATATCTTCACTCCTTCACTTACTATGGAATCTCAGGCAAGCCACCAAAGAGTTGTTTCATCTGTAAAATGGTGACAATATTATGGTAGATATTGGCTACATATTGACCAATACCATTTTCTATTTCTGTGAAAGAGTACATATCTCAGCACACCTTGCAGGTAGCTTGTTCCAAGTGACAGTGTGGATGGAAGTTCCAGGAGACAAAGGAGTATGGATGGAAATAATGTATGCCACTTCCAGGCTTAGACTTAAAATCTCACATGTAGTCATTTATGTTTTCTTTTCCCCTTATACAGTGACCTTGAAGGCAATGGGTTGAGGAGGACAGCATCCTAAAATTGAAGGATCTTGGATCCCTGAGTTATCTCTTGAAAAAGAACCACCCATTGGAACTTTCTGACTAACTAAACTAAACCTTTATTGTGTTAAGCTATTGTGTGGGGCTTCAATGTAGTATTCAATATTACTTATGCTGACTACCTACCCTCAAAATTTGGAGAAAGTTTACATAAAATATATTCAAAAGCAGAATAATGTATGACACGTAAAAGATATTCAACAAATCTTAACTGATACTTTATTAGAAACTAAGCTAATGTTCTTCCTACTAACACTCAATCTGCATTCCTTGACCTTGGACAAGTCCATCTCCTCTCTGGGTTGCAGTTCTTCCATCTGTTACATAAAGAATTTGTTCATGCATTGATTCAAAAAATATTTATTGAGTATCCACTATGTTCCATGTAGTCCTACTGTAGATTTTGAGTATACGATTTGACTAAGATAAACAAGGTACCACTTTCATGAAGCTTACATTCAAGTGAGGGGAAAAAATAAACAAAAAATAAAACATATATTCAAGAAAATATAACAGTAATAAGTGTTATACAAAAAATTAAAATAAGATGATATAATGACACAGAGTGACTGGGTAGCTACTTTCGACTGGGTGGTCAGGAAAGACTTCCCTGAGAAAGTAACATTTAAGCAGAAATCAGGATAACAAGAAGGAACCTTGCTTGCAGGGGAAGAGTCTTCTGGGTAAAAGTACAGCAAGGGCAAAGGACCTAAGGCAGTAAAGATTTTAGCTGGCCTACCCTTACTGAAAGGCTTAAAATTTTTTTCACTGAGGCACAAACTTACTCTCAGTGGTTCTGAAGATAGAAAGGAATTTGAAGATTTTCTGCTTCAACTTCCCTTACCTACTTCCCTCCAGTAAGGTTGAGCTTTGGAGTCTCAATTTACTAACTTAAAAAAGTTACTTAACTAATAAGGCTGAGTTTCTTCATCTGTAATATGGGGATAATATACATATATCATATAGGATTGTGAGATAATACTGCAGCATGACTGCGACAGTGCCTTTCACCTAGCAATGCCCAATAGCTGAGAGAGGCAGAGATGTTACTAAGGTTATAAAGGTGATGTAGTACGCAGCTGCATGGAAGCCAAACTTATGTGTTCTGACTCTTAACTCTAGATCAGAAAAAGCACTTAGAAAACAGCATAATCTAGAAATTGTTTTCCAGCTTGGCCAAGGAATCCTTTATAGCTTTTTCTCTAGAATAAACAATGCATTAGCAAGAATTTGTTGAGAACACTGACATTTACTATTATTCATGTCACATAGCCCATCCTGCTATACGACCCTGCATGTAATTTAGTTAGCCCTTACCTCAGTGTCTGATTCTTTAGGTATCTTTAGTCTCATCTCCACATTCAGTTTGGAAATCTTTCCAGATCAGGAACAAAGACCAGCGAGGAAGGGATTGTTGACTTCAGCCAAATCATCTCATCTCTCTGTTAGCCAGATCTCTTTTCCTGCTTTCTTGGATCCCCGTTCGATCCATACAATACCCTCCCAACACATGAGGGAGATGAGATACATACCATTATCTCTGTGTGACAGATGAGAAAGTTCAACAGGATGGGCAGTGAGGGGACTAAAACTCAGGTCTTTCGACTCCATGCTACCTCTAGATCTAAAGTATTTTGAAGGAATGATTGCAGTGCTTTCTTGATATATTTTTCATTTATTTAGGTTTCCCAAATAGGCATCAGGATCTGTATGGTGTAACATTTCAGCTATTGTGAACGGCTTTGACCTCCTGCCTTCACCCCATAGTAAGCAGTTAGTGCCTCCCTTATCTATATTTCTGGAAATTTAGAACTGCTGCATATAGGTGTTGATATTAGCCTTTATAACAACTCTGGTCATATTCTGTTGAAAGTATCTGTTTTCGTAGCTGTCTCCTCACCAGACCGTGAGTTCCATTGCTCTATTCAAAATCTACTTCTGTGTTCCGCACATAGAAAGTACTGAATATGGGATTTTTTAACAAGCTGCTCCCCTCTACCTGGTTCTTCTCCTCCCACTTATTATCCTCCTCCCCGCATCACTCTCTCGTAATTAACTCCTCCTACCCATGTTTGAGACCTCAGCTCATATGTTTACCTTCTAAGGTTCCTTCACTGCAACACATCTCTCCCTTTAAGACAGGACATGCCTCCTTATATATCTTTATGACACCATGTATCTCTCCTTTATAACACTTTAACAAAGTTCATAATCCTAAATTTATTTTTATAATTGTTGGATAAATTTGTGTGTTCCTTCTAGACCGAGCTCATTGAGAACAGTGTTACGGGCTGAATTGTGTCCCTCCGGAATTCATATGTTGAAGTCCTAAGCCCCAGTACCTCAGAATATGACTGTATTTGGATATGGGGTCTTCAAAGAGGCAAACAGGATAAAATGAGGTCAAATGGATGAGTCCTAATCCAATATGGCTGGTATACTTACAAGAAGAGAAGATTAGGATGTAGACATATATGTGTATGGAGGAAAGGCCATGTGAAGGCAGGGGGAAAATGGCCATCTATAAACCAAGGAAAGAGGCCTCAGAAGAAATCAATCCTGCCAACCCCTTGGTATCAGACTTCTAACCTCCAGAACTGTGAGAAAATAAACTTCTGTTGTTTAAGCTGCCCAGTGTGTGATAGTTTGTTATGGCAGCCTTAGCAAACTAATACAAATGGGAACCATGTTTGTTTTTATTTACTGATACCTCCCCAGTATATGTCATTGTGCTTGGCACATGGCAGTCCTTCAATGAGTATTTGTTAATAGATGGCTGAAATGTTTGTTTAATTGAATTTACTGAAAAAGGTGAGGCAGTTGTTTTTCTCTGTCTGCCTGTTTGACTGTTTTGTTCAGGACCACTGAAAGTATCACAGACACCTGAATTTTATAGTGAACAGTGTAGTGGAGTGAAGCGGACAGTAGCTTAGAACAATGACCTAAGTCAATGCAACTTAGAACCCAGGTTCTGGCAACTTCAGCTTTCACCTAAGGTCTGATCCTGGTCTTTTCAACCTCTAGAAGATGGCTTCCAGGGCAGAATAACCTACTAACTTCATACCTCTTTTATAAATTCTAGCTTTTCCATTTATAGTAGAAAATAATAAAATATAGGAAATGTGATAATTTACAAGATCAAAACCATGGATACAATTTTATTTAATAATTAAGCTGACTATTCTAAAGCTGATTTACAGAAAATCACATCCCAATTATTTTAAGTGGACATGAGATCGGTGAGGTCCCAATCTCTGTCCACAAACAAATCCCCTGAATCTCAGTTGAGCTCTAGTGAGGAAAGGTCTCAGACCTTATGCTGCTTTTTGATACTGTGTACAATTGTTCCCTCTTATGCATAGAAGTCAGGAGTAATGGATAGGAAGGATACTGGCTTGGGAATCAGTAAACTTTGGTTCCAGTCCCAGTTTCTGCCACTAACTTGCTATGGGATTCTAGCCAAATTATTTCTTCTATCTGAACCTCAGTCTTCTCATTTGTAAAATGAGGTGTTTATACCTGATAGCCTCTAAGATATCTTATATCTCTTGACATCCTATGCTATCACGAATCATACCCAAATTCCTAAGTAGAGCATTTGAGTTTCTTCAATAAAAGGCTTGTCTTCCCCACACTCTTTTTTAATCCCTAACTCCCTCTCCCCTGTACTTGCTGCCTGCATATCTTTGCATGAAATGTAGTTTCCCTAATTATCCATCCACTGATACACTACTTATCTTTTAAGATTCAGCTTAAACCACACCCATTCCAGGACGTCTTCTTGCCTTCCCCACTCTACACCCCAACAGCATGTTTCTTGCACCTCTGCTGAGTGGTTAGTCCACTCAGTTGGGAAATAGTTATTTGTTTCCATGTCTAACTTGCCTTCTAAATCAAACTCCCAGAGTCTGGGGACTAACACAATGCCTGACATGCTGAAGACACCTCATCAAATTACTAGTTTAAATGAAGCCGCCTCTTTCTTAAAAGTGTTTGTCCATATGAATTTAGGCATTTTCTTTGCAAAAAGGCAGCAGTAGAATGAGCCTTAGGGAAGAGGAGAAACAGCTTCAGCTGTGGCTGTCCCTGATGGTGACAGCTTGACCTGCACAGGGGCCATGAAGAAGATAATGTCAGCTCCAGGCAGTTTTAAAGGCCTTGCTTCTAGTCTGCCAGGAGGCAAAACAGCCAGAGGTCTGGAAGCCACAGGTCTGATGGTAGTGGCCAGAGGCAGGAGAAACCAGACTCTGGAGACATTGCCTTGATCTAGGGCTGCTGGCAGTGACACCCATAGCACTGGAGCAGAAGAAAAAGGAAGGAAGATAAAATAGCAATAAAGAGTTATTATTATTGAATGCCTACCACACATCAAGAAAAAGCTAAGCACTTTAGATGTGTTATTCTTAATCTTCATAACTTATCAATAGGACCTATATATATACTGCTCCTATTTTATAGATGGGGCTCAGGAAGGTTAATAAACTTAACAGAGGTCATACAGTAGGAGTAGATGGAGCTGGGATCCAAACCCAGGTAAGGCTGGTCTTTTCTCTATAACACTGCCTTTGTCTTCAGGATCGCGCAATTCTCCCATCCCAACTTCAACTTCCTCCCCTCATCTAGGCGACTGTGTTCCATTTTTAAAGGGTTTGCACTCGTACTCATTTAAGTGTTATCTCTTTATAGAATGTTTTCACTTTAATCATGGTCTATTAAAGACAGAAAAGTTTTCCAGACCCAAAGGACTTAATCTCACATGCTGGAAGAAGTGGCACAGGGTTGTAACACAAAGAACAATCACCTCTGACCCATGAGGTGTGAGTTCTAGCCCCAGCTCTGAGGTTAATCTGCTGTGTTCCCTTCTGCAATTCATTTTCCCTGTCAGATTCTCAGTTTCTTCATCAATAAAATGAGGGCATAGGACTATGTGATCTCTAAGAGCTCTTCTAGCTCTGGCATATTAGGGCATATTAATCAAACAGGCTTTTGTAGGTTCCTGAATGGGAATAAAGTTGTTAAATATGACCTTGTTTCTATAAACTTGTTAAATATGGCCCATTCCTAAATTGGGATTGGCTTCCACAAAGAGAGAGCAGAAGGCAATGAATGGGTAATTACAATGAGTATAATTAATAATCATACAATTATCACTCACTCTGTGCCATGCTTCTTTCACAGCACAAGGAGAACTGCATCCTGGGAGACGGTGGATGAGAAAAAGATCCAGTGATCAATGATCAGTTCTCATCTTACTCAGTCTTTAAAGAGCATTTGACACAGTTGATCATTCCTGCCTTTGTTGAAAGCTGTTTTCCTTGGCTTCATGTCATCATACTTTCCAGCTTTCCTCCTAGATCACTTGTCACCTTCTCAGTTATATCTGTTGGTTCCTCTTTGTCTTCCAGACTTCTAATGCTGGAAAACCCTTAGAGTCTTTCTCTCATCCCTCTCCATTCTCTTTCCACACTTGCTCCCTAGGTGATCACATCCATTCACTTTAATTTAAATATTACCTCTATGCTAATGATTCCCTAATTATATTCTAAGCCCTAACTTTCCCTCTGAGCTCCAGATACTTACTCCTACCTTTTGTCTTGGATGTCTAATAGGTATCCCAAATTTATCATGTATAAATTTGAACTCATGATCCCAACCTTCCACCTCTATTCTTCCTCAGTATTATTAGTAATGGAAACACCATTTACCAAAATGCTTACTTAGCAAAGCCAAAACCAAGGTATCATCTTTGACTGCTCTTTCTTTCACCCATTACATTTAATTTATCAGCAAGTTCTCTTGACTTCCCCCAACATCTCTCCATCTCCACTAATATAACCTCGGTCCAAGCCACCATCATCTGGACTGGGGCAGGAGCCTAATTGCTCTCTCTGATTCCATATGTGCCACCTTACTGTCAATTAGAAATGTGTATCAGATCATGTCGTTCCCTTGCTCATTGGCTTCTCATCAGACACATACTAAAATTTAAACTCCTTACTATGGCCTACAAGGTTCTATGTGACCTGACCCCTACCTATCTCTCTGATTTCATATTCTGTTCTCTAACTCAGTCTACTTCAGCACAACAGCCTTCTTGCTATCTTTCAAGTACATCAAGTTTGCTTCTGCCCTAAGGTTTTTGTATGTGCTGTTCTCTTTGCATGGAACACACTTTCCACAGATCTTTACAGTCTGTCCTCCTAATTTTAATTCAGTTCTCTATGAAAAGTTCACCTCCTCAGAGAGCAAAAGAACAATAAGCATACCATTTCAAAATGAAGCAGGTATCAATTGGTGACTAACTCCCTTTCCCAGAGAGTTCAACATGAAAGGATAGTTCTCTCCCGAGTACCCTCCCCTCAAAGAGCCAGTCCTTTCTGAGGGAAAAGTTCTCACTACAGTGAAGAAATAGGGTCACTGAAGAACATGTCTGTCTGGGTGTTAAGGACTGATGGTTGTGTCCCCCCACAAATTCCTATGTTGAAATCCTAACTCCCAATGTAATTATATTAATGTGAGGCAGGAGATTGATATGGGCTCCAGGCTAGGCATTTACAACTAGCCTCCTGTACACATTTCCTGAGGAAGGAGGCAGGTGGGCTCTAGGCTAGATATTTACAATCAGCCTGCTGTCTGCACTTCAAGATAGAAATAACAACAGGAACAGAGTAAATAGCTGGACTTTGTTTCCTGTGGACACTTTAAGATAACAGTCGTGGCAGGGACAGAGAGGGGCTAGACCCTGTTTGAGTACAGATCAAGAGGTCACATATTTCCCATCCTTGGGGCAAGGGAGACCTCCCTGACTGTACATGTGCAGAAAGGCTCCTTGGGGGTCAAAAAGGAGGGGGCACCACCCCATAATATGTGATGCCAAGGCCTCTGGGCTGTAATCCATCTTGGAAAAAAGTTGCACAAGCATGTTGGGGAGTGGTCCTAGGGCACGTCAGGTGTGGAAAAAGAAACCAGATAATTGGGAAAAGGTAAACAAAGACCTGGAAGAACTGCCCTATATAAATGACTTAACCGCCTCTTTACTGTACTCTTCCTCATTAGGGAGGACGCCCACACCTTTCTCCCCATGTGTATATCTCTGCCTTGCTTCTGTCTTAACTGAACAAACTGTTTCTCTGTGTACTCTCCCACTTGTTGTGCTGTGTCTCTAATAATAAATTTTATACCTGGTTTTACAGTTTTTGACTTCTTGAGAAATGCATTTTTCAATGGGGGCAAGGGCCAGGGGTATTTTGCTTTGAGCCTCTAGCCCCTGGTGGACTAGTGGCTAGGATTCCTGGTTTTCATCCAGGCTGCCCAGGTTCAATCCTGGGCGGGGAACTAAGATGGTGCTTCCAGCCACCTCTCACTGCTGTCTCTCTGAGATCATTAGGAGGTGGGGTCTTTGGGAGGTGATGAGGTCATGAGGGTAGAGCCCTCATGAATGGTATTAGTGCCCTTTTAAAGGAGACTTCAGAATACTCTCAGCCTCTTTCCACCATCTGAGGACACAGTAAGAAGACAGCCATCTACGGACTAGGAAGTGGTCTCTCACTAGACACCAAATCTGCCAGTACCTTGATCTTAGACTTCCCATCCTCCAGAACTGTAAGAAATAAATGTGGTTTTTTGTTTGTTTGTTTGTTTGTTTAAGCCACCTGGTCTATGGTTATAGCAGCCAAAATTTTGTTATAGCAGCCCCAAATGACTAAGATATTAGGTATACTTCTTAAATCTTTGGAGGTATAACACAATTGTCTCATTTTATGATTCTATAAAAGAGGACATGAGAACAGACATTATGAGTCAACCACAAGAACCCTTCCAAAGTACTCCCTCAGAAATTAGGGTGCTGGAGGGTAGGGAGAACACATTTTGTATCACTATATTTCATAAAACTAAGACTTACCTATTGTTTCATTCAAATTTCTCCTCAACTTGTCATGGCTTTCTTTCCTAAAGAGGAGAAAACCTGCTTCCTAACTACTGCCTTGAATGGATATTCTGATAAACCATGACATCTCTACATGCCTCCAAATGTTCCAAGACACCATTAATCTAATAAACTAGATGCCCAGAAAACAATTGACTGATTAGCTAGGCTGATTTGTAGATGTGTTTTCTAAAGCATATGAGTGTTATTTTCAGGCAAGCAAATGGCTCTCCTATCACCTTACATTTTTCAAATACTCCCTATTCACTAATTCAAAATGTTGAAAAATAAGGCACTATCAGCACAGCAACAAATGCCAAGAGTTCCTTTTATGGTTTTATTTTCATTTGCATGGAAAATGTAAATTCTGAGCAAAGTGACCTTGGTTATAAAAAATAAGGAGGCAGCATCAGGATTGATGGGCCCCACTATTAGTATTTCATTCGGACAGGCAGGAAAGAAGTATGCTGATCCTGAAGGTTTGTTGACATATGATCCTGAATGCAGGCCAAGTGGGAAATACCTTCCTAGGGAGAGTAATTTCCATCTAAACAATAAGAACTTTGTTGATACCTGGCAGCTACCTAAAGAGAACAACTACTTTCTGACAAGATCCTTTAAACTCAAACCGTGACAATGAACTTCATCTGATTGACCTCAAAGCCATATGCCCACTAGACTTCACCTTATATCAAAAAATCAGTGGCTCTGGCATGGAATGATGAACAGCAAGTTCAGCAATAAATGTTATAGAGACTGCTGACCAGAGCACACGTCCAGGTCAGGATGACTAAGCACAAGAACCAAGTTACAAAATGTGGAGATGTCACCTTTGTCCTAATGGCACATAAAGTGAATTGGGGGAAAAGTTAGGGTTAGGCCCATACAAAAGTTGCTTATAAAGGAGACAGGTTGCCCTTTGTTAACTCTAAGAGTGTTTCTCTCCCCGCTGCCTCTCTGTGCTCTTTTGCAGATGCTAACAGCTGTCCTCATCTTAGTCTCAGGTGATAGTCAACAGCTTCACATGGAGACTGCTCCTTGATGGTAAGCCATTGATGGTAGCTTGTCAGGACCCTGTTTCCTTAGTCCCTGCACATATTGAAGATGCAACCCAAACCCAGACCCAGGCTCTGTACTTGGGAGAACCAGACCAAGTAGTAAGCCCCACCCTAAGAGTGGGATTGCAGAGGGGGCTGGAGTGGACTCTGTTGTCCTAAACATATTCTGTGAGAAATAGCATATGCCAGAAAAACATAGGTATTAGATTCAGAATATTCTCTCTCTATTGCATGTTTTCTATATGCCAAGCTTTGTGAATTTATCCTCTCAGTTACCCTCTAAGGCAGACGCCATAATCCTCACTTGACTAATGAAGAAAGAAGGCTTACAAAGGTAAGGGATTTGTCCCACGGTCACAGAGCCAACAGATGGTTAACCACTTCAAGTCTCAGTCTCCTCCTCAGTAACAGGAGATACTAACTTCCTTAGAGTGTTGTAAGGAATAATGAGAAACAGTGCTTGGCGCACAGTAGAACTCCTGTTTATCTGTGCAAACTCATATAGGTATCTTGGTACTTCCTACATCTCAATCGTACAGAACTACACTCAGTTGTCTTCCTTCTGACTTGGGAAGCTTCCTCCACTTCATTCCTTGTTCAAGTTATACACATCCTATAGGTTCCATGTTCATTTTTTTCCAGACTCATCTCTTCACAATCTTCCCCATTCCTCATTGTCTGCTCCACCACAATTGGCACTCTACCTATTCCAAAAGTGATGACCATCCCCTGCTTGAATACTTTTACTGACAAGGAGTCATTTTCCCATGAAACAGTTCATATGATCTTTGATTAGCACTGTATATTTTTAAAAATTATTATGTAAACATAAATAAAAACTGGCACAAAGATTTAGTTATAAGGGTGTCATCATTTACAATTAGAAACTTCAGTGTCTGACCATAGGAAGTTTATTATATAAATTACGGAACATCTTTATAATGGAAAAAAAATAAAGCCCTTAAAAGTGATATAGGGGCTTCCCTGGTGGCGCAGTGGTTGAGAATCTGCCTGCCAATGCAGGGGACACGGGTTCGAGCCCTGGTCTGGGAAGATCCCACATGCAGCGGAGCAACTAGGCCCGTGAGCCACAATTACTGAGCCTGCGCGTCTGGAGCCCGTGCTCCGCAACAAGAGAGGCCGCGACAGTGAGAGGCCCGCGCACCGCGATGAAGAGTGGCCCCCGCTTGCCGCAACTAGAGGAAGCCCTCGCACGGAAACGAAGACCCAACACAGCCAAAAATAAATAAATTAATTAATTAAAAAAAAAAAAAGTGATATAGATCAACACTTATTGAAATGGAAATATATTCATTGATCTACTAATAAATAAAAAAGCAGATCACAAAGCTTAGTATAGTTTATACAGCTCTAGCATTCCTGCAAATATTCCCTATATTATAGTTTTGCATATGTCTCTCTTCATCACAAGAGGAGATGTTCCTGGGGACAAGACCTTGTCTTATTAATTCTGTTTTCATTTCAATAGGCCTCCAGTGAGTACTTTGCATGAATACATATGTTAAGGGCTAGAGGCTCAGACATGAACTGGACATTTGGTCCATCAATGTCTACTGCACTTCTAGGTACAAACCAACTTTGGTAAGTACAAGTTAAGTTACACTGTATTAGACTGGAATGGGTTGGGTTAGATAGAATAGTTTTCTATAATTTTGGCTACTGAATAGGATTTTAGTAGAAGGTAAAGGGAACTGGACTGGAGTCAGAAGATTGATGCATAAACAGAAGCTCTGGCACTTATTAGCTATGAGATTACTGGTAAGTCCTAGTTACTTCATTTATAAAACAAAACAAAAAAATAGTGTTTACCTCACAGGTCTAAAGTAATGATTAGACATAATAAAGTATGAAAAGTTATTCATACAATCCCTGGCATGTAATGCATGTTTAGTAAATGGTTTCCAAAAAGGACATTAACTCAAAAATCAAAGCAAATAAGTCAAACAACAAAACACTGAAACTAAATGCCTAGCCTGTGCCAGGAACTGGGCTTGATGTTAGGGACACAGAGATTAAATCACCTTTCCAGCCAATCAAAAGTTGTCCGCTTGTTCTTCCAGGGATCAATTTGCCTCCACTGCATGCACTGAAGACACTGGGGACAAAAAGTCAGAGGCAAGGTCGACACTGTCTCTCCATGTTATCACAGGATTGATCAGGTGCTGGCATCACCCAGACCAACTCAAAGAGTAAAAGACTGCTACTTTCCTTCCTCACCCTGGGAAAGGGTCATGTCTCACAGGTTCTGGCTCCCATGCTCCCACTCCACTCACTGTCATGTATTTTTGGCATGCTTAGAGTGACCAATTGTTCCAGTTTGCCCAGCACTGACAGATTTCCCAGAACATGGGACTTCCAGTGCTAAAATCAGGGCAATCCCAGGCAAATGGAGATGGCTGGTCACTCTATGTGCTAATGGCTCCCCAAGAGAGAGCCTGATACATGCCAGCATGCACTATGCCCTTGTGGGGCAGATGCAGTAGAGGTTGCCAAAAGAACTGGCTTATATTAGCCACTTGGACTAAGCTATGAATCTCCTTTCCATCAGGATGTTTTTTCTCCCAAGACCAACAGCTTTTTTTGGTGCCTTGGTCTGGAATAATCACCACTTTTTAAGTCACTCTGAAAAGATCCTAGCAAAGTGGAAAACCACATAGGCTCTGGAGTCAGAGAACCCTGTTTTAGAATACAGGTTCCACTATTAGTTAGTTTACAACTTTAGAAAAGACACAACTTCTTTAAGCCTCAGTTTTCTTATCTGTAAAACAACCTCATAGAGATGCCAGAAGAATTAAATGAACTAACAAACTAAAACACATAGTAGAATAGCAGAATTCAAATTAATTCTGTGTGTCCACTAATTGGTTCTCTCCTGAAGCTGTTTATAATTTTCTGTGTTCATTATAATTATTGATGATGAAAATGATGATTATGACAACGAGTAGGGAGAAAGTTGGTGAATTTAATTAAAACTTCTAAGCATATGATATTTCCGAGAGACATAGACTGTGTCACATTTTTATTACAACAGGTTTTTAAAAGGTAGCATGTAGGTGTCTGTGTGCACACAAGTGAATGAGAGAGCAACTACCAACCAGTTTCTGAACATACTTGAGACAGCTCAGTAGGTACCTTCCAATTCAGAGTAAAGGCCACCTCTCTATTACACATCAACAATTAGTACAGCTTTACACAGTATGAACACAGATTATTAAAAAAATAAAGAAAGAGAAAATATAGAAAAAATACTGGGAGCAGATGAATCAACATGTTATTGTGGTTGTATTTGGATGCTGGTTTCTTCTCAGTGGATTTTCTCAATATTCTAAAATGAACATGTTAATTTAATGATTTTTAAAAAGGTTTTAATTTTCAAAGTCCCTTTAAGAGCCATCATCATTCCTTACTGATCTCCACCTAGCTCTCTATCCTTGTCTATCACTCCTCCATCACAGAGCCTAACTCAGAATTAAGAAACATTTTTTTTTAATCCTGTTTATATTGTAAGGCACTTTCAAATTTGCCAAATCAATTAAACTCAAAATAACCCTCTAAAAAAGATACACTCATTCACCATTTCATGGGAAAGGAAACAAATAATTAAGTCCCCCTACACACACACAAACACACACACCCATTACTCACTCCTCTTCTGTATTTCCTTAGTTGATTTCATCCAATCTCATGGTTTCAAGAGCCATATTTATGTTGATGACTTTTAAAGTTTATCTCCAACCTTGGCCTGTCTCATTCCTTCTCCATTTCCCCATGGCACTTCCTTCCACCCAGATGTTCAAGAGAAAAAAAAAAAAAATAGAGAAAAACCCTTGACTCTTCCTTCTTGACGTCCTCCCACATCCAATCTACCCAAGTCCTAACTATCTCCCATAAACGGTGCTGTTGTAATCTGGCTCTCAGATTTCTCACTTGGCTCATGAGAAATTCAGGTTTTCCTGCCCCCACAAAACTACTGTAAGTCAGAATGCCCTTCTGCCTCTCTCCTCA
The DNA here is from genome assembly GCF_028021215.1 of Eschrichtius robustus. Classification (NCBI taxonomy): domain Eukaryota; kingdom Metazoa; phylum Chordata; class Mammalia; order Artiodactyla; family Eschrichtiidae; genus Eschrichtius; species Eschrichtius robustus. Next base: position 41,252,021 of record NC_090826.1, read on the forward strand.
CCCACCTTCACAAGTTACTCTAGCCAGCTTCCCAAACTCATAATTTTGAAGCAAAAAGTAAGCATTAACATTTATGTTCCCATATGTTCCCAAACCCTGGTATACATGTAAAACTCTCCGAAGAATTCTAACCATACTTTGCCAGTCCAAGAGGGGCTAAAGTTTTTCTGCAGCCTAGCAAGCTTCAGGCCAGGGAATGAGAAGACAGAATTCTCTCTGTGCAGGCATTCCCACACTCTCTCTCTCACAGAGTCTCCTAGGCTCTACCTCACTTGCCTAGGATGCTTCTCCAACAACTTATTACTTCAATGACTCTGCTCTGAATTTCTGTTCTTCTCTTTATGTAGTCTGGAAATAGATGATGAGGTGAAGGTCTCAGAATCAATTCAGGCACCGTTTGCAGGTCCTTAAGGTATGTATCTAGCAGCCCTTCTTTAGAAAGTGGGCATACCTACTGCATATGTAGTCACCTTTGGAACCTAGGTGAAATTTGTTTTAATTTTTAAAAATTTGTATTGGGGTATAGTTGATTTACGATGTTGTGTTAGTTTCAGGTGTACAGCAAAGTGAATCTGTTATATATATATATATATATATCTCCACTCTTTTTTAGATTCTTTTCCCATATAGACCATTACAGAGTATTGAGAAGAGTTCCCTGTTTGCAGCAACATGGATGGCCTTAGAGATTGACATACTGAGTGAAGTCAGACAGAGAAAGACAAATATCATATATCACTTATATGTGGAATCTAAAAAAAGGCTACAAATGAACTTATCTACAAAACAGAAATAGAGTTACAGATGTAGACAATAAACTTATGGTTACCAGGGGGTGGGGGAGGGAGGGATAAATTAGAAGATTGGGATTGACACATAAACAGTACTGTATATAAAATAGATAACTAATAAGGACTTAGGTGAAATTTTGAGACAAGAGCAAATGTCCTTTCAACATTCATTTTAGGATGATCAGGTCTGGAGTTAGAGGAAGATAATGAGCAAAATTTCAGACATGCTGAATTTGAGCTGTCTGGGACTGTTTCTAGTAGATCTGTCTAGACAGTTTGCAGCTGCATATAAGGTTCTGGAGCTCAGGAGAGAGAGCCTGCCTGGAGATGAAGATGAAAGTCATTAGCATATAGATGGTATGTGACCCATGAGAGTGGGAAAGAGTACAAAGTAAGAAGAGTAGAGGACTAAAGACAAGCCTTGGGAAACATGAAAATTCAAGGACTTCTTAAGGCAAACAAAGGTGACAGAGAAATAACAATCAGATAGGTAAGAGGAAAATAAAAACTAAATATGGCACTCATATCCTCATTTCCCAAGAGGTGTATATTACTCTGATCTCTTCATAAATCAGGTTCTTTCTGATGTCACATGAGCCTTGTCTAATGAGGGTCTCAAAAGTACACAGCGTTGGCTGGTCTAGAGAACTCAGCTGATACTGTTTAAAATTCTACTGCGTTCTTCAATTGGCAGAGGCAGTTGTGTCATTTCCATCTTTGTAGCAAGCACTAAGGATACTTGCACAGATGACAAATGTCTTTTCTGGTGAAAAATTAATGTACCACAATAATTTCCTTACCTGGGGTTAATGAACATGTCAGATTCTGAAAATGAGTTGTTTGAAACTAAATTACTATAATCTGTATTTAGAAGATTGCCACTGGGAAGGTGGTGGGGGGAGGTGGGGAGTTATGGGTGTATATAAGTGAATATATTTGAAGTTCTCTTTACCTTTGGTCTTAATTCTTACCAGGTATTTAAAACACTTACTTGCTCAATAGTCTCACAAAAAGAAAGAACATTTCATCACATATTCTATAATGCTGGTTAGAACCCTCAGAAAAATTACTTTTATTCATTTGTTCATTCATTCATTCATTAAAAATATATATATATATGAGACACTCATTATGTGACAGGCACTCTGTTATATACTAGAGAAAAAGAGAAGAATAAGACATGATGATTCTTGTCCTCAAAGAGCTCGTAACTATGCATAAAAATATAAAATTACAGTTAACTATAGTACCATACTTGAGGCAAACGTGTGGGGCGGTGGACTATGAATATAAAGAGGTAGACTACCTAATCCACCTGGAATCCTTTCTGGAGGCTGTGATGCTTCACACTGAATCCTGAATGACAAATAAACTAGACAAGTAGGGGGAAACTACTGCAGGCAGAGAAAAAGAGTTGAGCAAAGGCAGAGAGTTGTGAGTCTGTGAGGTTGTATGGGAAACTGGGTGCTTTTATAATGCGTAACAGATTGGTTAATGGGAGACCATTCACATTAGAAAGGATTTATATTTTAAAACACACATAATGAATGTACTTAGTGCTTGTTGATGGTAGACTACAGGGTTAAGAGGAGAACCTGTGGGCCAGGCTGACCTGCATTCTAATTCCAGCTCTACCCCTTGACTACTTTTGAGATTTTGCGCAGTTTCTCTAATTCCTATAATCTCTATAATCTTCAATTTTC